>NC_051142.1:14856327-15037163 GCF_014839805.1 Manduca sexta
GTATTAACTATGTCGGCGCGTTTGTAAGATCCGCTTATAGACGTTTAAGTCCCACCCAGTTTAACCCAGAGGTTTCTGTTATTATTGTTTCTTTTACAACTACATAATATGTAGCACTGAATTAAAGTAGAATTACAATCCGCTTTTAATGCAAATTTGGGATTTTTATCTCAATAAAATGTGTGCAATTATGGAAAACAGAGCTGATTTTTTTTACTTAATTTGGATTATTTCGTACTTGACCCACGTATTTTGTGTCGGCCGCACTGGCGTTCTGCTCCCATATAAATTTTATTATTTTGGCACTGTAGTCATTACGTTAAAATATTATTAGAATAATAGATTTTAGTAATTAATATATAATTTAATTGTATTACAGAGAACCACTGTCCCTCGATGTATACACTAGGATGCGGATGAGAGCTTCATCGCCAACCGATCCAGAGCGCACACTCTACTCAACCTGCCTGCTGAGCGTATCAAACTTGTAATGAATACAATTAAATCATATCACTGAAGTAACAAAAATGTGTTTTATTTACATAGACTTTCTACGAAATTTCATTTTACATGTGTATCTCATTATTTATTGGTGTTGCAAATATATTATCTACTATATTCGATTTTAACTTTTGATAATTATATATCGTAGCGATATGTGCGTGAGCCTCATCGACTGGTTCACAAAACGAGCCTATTGAAATAAATCATTTTATTTGAAAGATTTGATTGTGAGATTTAAAAAAATATTTACTTTAAATATTACACTTAAAATGAACTCTGCAAATATAAACGTTATTACATTTGGAAGGCATCCCGAAAAAAGTTAAGTAATCAAAAATCTTGTTTAGTTATCTCTGAAAATAATTACTTACTGCGAATATTTTTTTTTTCAAATTTTCTTATTTTTAAAATTTTTCCCTTTATATCCGTAAATGATAATAATAACACTTACTTATGTAAAAAAAAACAGGTAGTTATATCTTTTGACGAATCGTGAAATTATTTGTATGAATTACTCAGCCATGACTTTTCTTTCTTATCAATGAAGGGTCTAAAATTATTATTGTAATGACTCCAAGTTACTAATTTTTGGCACATTATTATTCAATAAGTTTGAGGTTGGTTGGAATTTATTCGAAACATAAAACCAGCGCCCATACAAAAAACGGACATGTCCTTTAAAAGTAAATAAAATGTTCAAAAAAGCATAAAAACAATTGAGAAAAAATATAATAATTTCTAATAATGAAACGAATAACAATAATTTATGATTATGTGAATGATTTAACGAATTAAATAAACTGAACTGTTTAAGTAATTTATATAATTCAAAATTCAATCATAATATGCAGCTATTAAATCGGTAAAAAATCAATAACTGTAAGTTGATTATAGACTTTGGGTTTTAACTCAGCGAAAACTAAATAATTGGCTAAAGAAAGTAACTAAAATTTACAAACTGGACATGTGCAGCAATAAAATGTTAGCCTTGCAAATACTACTGTAATAAGAATTCAAATCTACGCCTACACTTATATTCTTTAAATGCCTCTTAATTCAATAGCATAACAATCGACTCAGTTTAACGATAAATGCGTCCACGTAAGACCGGTGTCAATACAAACATTGATAAAAAATGCGCTCTTTAACAAACCATTTTTATGTGATATATTTATTCTTTTCAAACAACATCTGCAGCAATAAAAAATGTTGGCCTTTCAATATTACTCTAATAAAAGCATATTACCACCTACACATAAAATCTTTAAACTCGCCTCAAATTCAATAAATAATAATCGCTGCATATCGATAAATAGTCCAATTAACTACTTCAAAAAGGTGTTTAATAGTTCAAATTAGAATGAAAAAAAGGTATTTCGTTATTAACTCAAAAACTATTCATATTTAAGATAAAAAAAGATCATTAAGAGGAAATAAAAAACAATATCTCCAAGAAGCTAATAATTTTAGGTCAATTATTTTAACTTTAATGTTAATACATAATATTTGTAAATACAGAGATTGGAATAAAATGTTATCGTCTAAGTTTTTGAAATAAAATAAAATAACAATTCAAATAATGAAATCTATTAACTATGATTTATTATTATAATATGAATTATTGAACGAATTGAATAAACTGAACAGTTTAAATTTTTACGATTCAAAATTCAATCATAATATTATGCAGCCATTGAATTTATTTAATAAATTAATTATAGACTATGGGTTTAAAGAGACCGAAAACTAAAAAACGGCTTAAAAAAGTAGCTAATCATAATTTACTAACAAAATATAGTTGTGACAAATATGGCGGAAATTGCTTTAAAATGATTATTTTTTTAATACAACATAAAGTTTGGTTTGTTAAAAGTTAAAAAGAAGGTAATCAAGCATATAATATGATATAAAATAATTAACATAATGTCGTTTCTTATTTATTAAAAATAATGCCAAAAATTTAACAATATAAACACTGTAAATCGCGATTGTCTCCAAACTATAAAACTTTTGTTATTACGTTCCTTATGCCGACGATATGCGTCTTACAAGTATAGGAATTATCGTCATAGCATAGACGTGCGCGCATCAATTTTAATTTCGTTTTCTATTATACACTCAGCAGCGGTTCGGTAGTGTTACGTAACGTCATTGCAGGTAGCCAGCAGACTTACGACTGATATCGATCTATGCAATCGATCCCAAACCCCGCCTCCCAAACGTAGTAAAACAAATTTGCCAAGTTATTTTGACCCTTAGGGTGGTCGACCGCCAACTTTGCTGATTGTACGTATCCGTGAATGAATTAATGTCGTCATGACAACGCAATGCTCACGTATCAACAAAGTAAAAAAATATAGTATGACGTTTTATTTGCATCTATATATAGTGTCCCTTCATTTATAATAAATTATGATTTTTTACTATACTGTGTAAAATTATATAAAGATAATCGACCTATATCAAAAATGCGACGATTTTTCTGATATTTTTATCACGAAAAATTAAGGAAACGACATATTTTGCTACTGGACTTTACTCTTGAGATCTAACAAATCTCTCCCTACTTTCCTATATCATTCTTTGTTCTTAAAAATAAATAAACCCACAAACTAAAGATTTAAGGGTGTCGATTCTCTGTAATTATCATATTATCATTGTTAATTTCCAATATTTTTTTATTTTTATTTTTTATTATTATCGTAAAACAGTCTATAGTTAACAATAATGCTGAGTACAAGTTTCATGCGTAGAAAAACAAAGTCTAGCGAGATAAATGGTTTTTCATATTGTTAATGAGTTGAAAAATTTCAGCACTTAACCACCATTACGCTGAGGGTTCTAGAAACATTTATTATACGATATTATTTCTAGACGAAATGAGATTTTAGTTGCATCTTTATTCTACGACTTAATGATTGGACCACGACTTTCTTAGACTAAAAGCAATCAATTACGGTCGTTAACGACTTCATAATTCAATTCCCTTTGAATAAAATATTGTATTGATCACGTAGGCGAACATAGTTGCTCTTATGACAGGTCAAGATATATGTTAATAATAATTATTATAATTAAGAATTAGGTTCTTTTATAACTACATACACTTAGTGCTAGAAATCAAATAAAAAAAAGGAAGCAGAATGTTACTAAAAAGACGGCTCAGGCTGGCAGCTATTAGGAGAAAATATATATATGTATATTTTAATAATAAATGTTAAGAACGTTTCGCAATCCGGTGAAGACAATATAGGCCCTAACATAGCTAACCTACCAGCCTTTCACTAGGTACCTAAGCGATGACTGCTCGAAGAAGAAATGCAGAAAGAAACTTAGGTCTTCAACTTCAACATCAGGGCTTTTTTTGTCATCGATTGTCCGTTGGATCTTTTGTAATTTTTTTTCCAAGTCTTTTGTCTACTGTATCTGATTAGTTCTATAAGCTAATGCACGCACACCGTTAAAATGGGGACAAAATCTTACATAAATAGCATAGCGTTTACCAACCCACAAGTCACTTATTGGTCTAATCATTTACATATATATGTAGCTCTAATGGAGTCCACGTTTAAGATAACAAAATTTATCAGAATCTACTAAAATATACAACCTATTTAAAAGTTGCAGATAAAAGAACAATAGAGACTTTCCCCTGTCACCAGCTTAACCACAACTCAAAAATTCAGTCAATCCAATGAGCGTCCACAACAACCAATCAGTACGGGACACCTTCAAAAATGCATAAAGCCTCAGTTGGGGAATTTGCGAAATTTTACCGTTCATTCCGAAAATATCTAGAGTTTCGCAATGTTGCGATGCGTTCTGTGTTCTGGATTATTTGTGGAATTTTAGATGTACTTACGGATATTGGTTTGTATTTAATAAAATGTGTTTTGTTTTAAAGAATACCATTTTTTTTTATGTAACAAATTTTGGCAGAGATGAATCTTGTGACCCCACTACACCAGATGCTAAATAGAGCGGGGTCTAATAGAATGTCGACTGATGAGAGATGATTACACCTCGACAGTTGACACAATTATGCCGGCCTATTACACGGATATAAACTCGACGTGTTTTGAAGCTTTATGGAGATGAGAACATCGACCATTAATTGCAACTTCAGACAACGTGTTGTTTTTATAAATAGTATACACGATTTTTTTCCACGATTTGGATAACGATCACGAAATCCCCAAATTCATATCCCAAATATTAAGCTATCACCAGATTGATTGTTAAGAGAATTTTAAAATACCACATAGAAACACTAGCAATAAGAATTACTCAGAGCTTCTAACTAAATTGACGCACTAACCAGAAATTACCATAAAATCCCTAAACACCTTAAAAATATTAAAATAAGAAATAACGTTCCAAATAAAATAACTGAACGAAAATAAATTATAAATTCCTCAAACTTATCGCATAAGTGAATGAATCTCATACGAATCACTAAAGAAATAATTGCAAAACTCAGATTATTCCCCACCACAGTTGGCAACATAAAATCTTGGCTTAGCAAAGGGACAAAAACGCTTGTCGCGTCGCCTTTAGACGCAGCTGCTGGCAGGGATATCGATTGCAAAAAGAACAGACGGACGGACAAACTAACGACGTGTACACAAGGGGCGTCACCGCTCACATTTGAGCACGTCTTTACCGCTTGGCTTTGCCTTTTTACGCCATTATTTGTTCTGTGCTAAGTCTTAGGTTTCGTAGGGAAAATTCGCTTTCATTTTTTAGGGAGCATACCGCAATAGAATTATGCTAGAGTTTTAATTTATTAATAGCAATTAATAACACTGTAATACGGGCTATTTTTCTTCTATCAAAAAAGATTTTGAGGACATAAGAGACGTATGAATATATAGAAGTGTCCATACATGTCTTCAGGTGAGAAATTCCGCACCAAATGGTAAGTACAGTGCAGTCCAAGAAAAAAAATATAATGCGAGAGACATTCCTTGCCAGGGAAAAATGGTTAGCAGCGGTGAAATAACCAAACCAGTATTAGCTAAATTCAAAGTTATACACGTAAAAGCAACTAATAAAATAATTTAACTATTTATACTTATTGCGTTAATTCTCAGCACAAACAGATTATATACCACTATTCAAAGAATATAACGAAATCCGAAGTAACCACTAAATTGTCTTTTGTTGGAAACTGGAATGAAGGTAAGTACAGTTTGTACAAAACCTTAACGGGCACAAAGCAAGTGATAAATATTTGCACTGGGATCAGAGCAGATGCGACGTCTTATTCTTTTACAGAACATGTTTGAGATGGTGTACGGGATGCCTTTTAAGAAGCTTGTTAGTAGTAAAGCTATGGTAGATCTCAATAGGCTTAGTGTTAGAATGCGAATGTAGTCATTTATTTTGGGAGCATATTGCGTGACTTCTGTATTTGGTCGTAATATATTTGGCGAGTAGCATTTATTAAATCGTAGTGACTATTTTGCAAGAATAATTGACAGCGTGAAATGTATTTGGTCATTATAAATTTGGCGAATGGCACGTATTGATTCGTAGTAAAATGCTATAAGTCTACCACGAGGCATAGTATTTATTTCTCAGAAATTACAGTATAGAAAGCGCAAAGAGCGAGAGAAGACTATCATAAAGTCGGATAATAAGTTTGGCGAGAAGTGTATGAATACTACAAATATATAATATTATATAAGTATTTCTCAACAATATAATTACATATAAAAAACTGATCCGCAATTTTCTCAATGACTCCGTTAAATTAAATTATGTTTAGCAGATTAAGTTAATTTTTGTTTACATTTTATGGATTATTATTTTACATCTACTCATTTTTCAGTAGTTAATTATTACTTTTTTTCATAATCGTTATTATTTAATTATATCACTCGCACTTGTATAAGTTTATTGTATAACACAAGTTTGGATTATAATTATGTCCAAAAACCTCATTGGTAGCTAAAAGGATCTATTGTAACCTATTTTGTGTGTAAAATAAATAAAATAAAAATAAAGAAATAATATTATTAAACACATAACAACCATCTGCTACTTCAGAACCTAAATAATTGTTACAAAAACGTACATAGAAAATTACTTTACAGTTAGAACAGAAAATTAACTTAATAAAATTCATAACGTATTTTAGTTGAGTTTCAAATATTAATTTTACGAACGGATGAAATTTAAAACTGAATGTTAATGTTATTGAAGATATAATATGAATGAAGCAATTTCGAAAACTAATAACCCAAGGCAATAAATAATGTAGTTAGATTAATTTTAGTCCAACTTGCAACAAGCTAGTCATTTTTTAATTAAAACTTGGCACGCGCAATGCCATTTTTTTCTTTGACATTGTTTTAAGTTAGAACGTATGAACTTTTAGATTTTATCAATGGCAAAAACGGCTAATAGTAAAATGTACGAAATGAAATATTTGAATTGAACATTTTATAGAATTAAATATATTGCTTTGGTATTTAGCTTGGATGATAAATTATTTAAATGGAGATTAATCCATTCAAATATTTTATTCTTATTTGTTTGAATCGAAATTAATCAGTAACACGCTTTTGGCTTTGGATTTAGGCATTTTATTCATCCAGTCATGAGCTTGGTAGTCTAATATATGAGGAGGAGGGAAGGATATGAGACATCTACGACCGTCAGCCATTTTCACTCAATACATGGATATACTCTTTAACAAATCAAATAAATCTATATTGAAACTAGCAGTGCCCACGGCTGAGTCCGCGTGGAAATTAGTATGCCACAAAGGTTTTCCCGCGTAAATCCCAACCCACGAGATTTTTTACAAGTTCGCGACCTCTTCAACAGTAATCGTTATATTTCATTCAATTTACATGAAACTGTAATGTACTATTAACCTGAACATTCCTCAAGAATTGCACTATCTTTTAGTAAAAACCGTACAAAAATTCGGTCAATAGATTTTGAGAAAATCGATCACATACAGACAGCTTTTGGGGACTTTGTTTTGTAATATGTATTGATGGTTTAATTGGGGATTTGACGCGATCGTGTTTAGCCAGATTTTCTTCACTAGTTCGGCGTTTCGTTTCATGCCGTCATCGTCTCCAGATGGTACGCCAGATGTTTATATTAGTTATACTTTTAATATATTGTGTTTTATATTGCCGAATGTCCGTTTTGTTTATGTACGAATTATTAAGTAGAGGTAATATTCTATGATATAACTTATTTTCTCATTTTGTAAGTGCAGTCACGGGACCATTGCTTAGACCACTAAGCAAGATTGAGCGCATCCTTTCAAAATGGTCATTAGGGTAAGGAATGCCTTTTAGAAATTCCAACCTCGAGCAAGTCACCAGCGTTTCTTCTCAGAAGACTAATCTTTAAAGTCCATCAGTGAAATCGAATCACGTCCTACATAGTTATGTGTATGTTTGAACATACTTTTACTAGTTAGTAAAAGTATGTTCAAAAAAGTAAAAGTAATATGATAGATAAGGTAATTAAATTTAAATTTAATATTTTTTACTATCTCTAAATTTTATTCATTAAACGTCAATTTATTAGCCTCAACATTATTGAATTTCAAAGTAAACCCCAACAAATTCTCTCGAAATTAAACGCTGTTACTAAATTCTATTCAATTTGAATTGAACGTTGTATATTTTTGCATGAATTTGCAATAAATCAGCTGTTTTTTTTTTATTTTAAACTTTGCGAACCCGTGTTAGTTGTGAAATTCGTTATGCTCAGAATAAATTTTATATATTTCGTCTATTTTAATTTACGCCCATAAGTCGGCGATCGAAGTGCAAGCAGTGTTACTGTGAAAGCCAAACCCAATATAGTCAATGTGTAAATATCAGCAATGTTCACCTATCGGATGATAGATCAATAATTGCTGAGAGAACAGTACCAAGTTTTATCTATACACTACTGAATTATAACGGCTACCGTGTGATAAATATTATTATCATTCTCATTAGTTTTAACATTTCTATAAAAAATGTTTGCTGGTGATAGGATGTATTTTTTATCCGTCCAGATAGCGATACCATACACAAGGTGTTAAAACCTGCCATAGAGGCTCACGTAAGTTTGACGCGTTTTGGAATCAGCCTGTCTGTATCTGGTTCCAACAGGCCGGCATAATTGTGTCGACTGCCGAGGGGTAATCGTCTCTCTCTGAGACCTCAGCGCAATAGATGTACCCGTGCCACGTACCCTTTACAACTACCGACGCAGACATCTTCTAAAACAATTTCCACATGTAACCAACTTTTTATAAATTCTTGTTAGACAATGAGATATTCTCAATAATCTTTTCTGTTGCCAATTGTATGACATTGTTTACGATAGTGTTATATAGACAAATTGTTTAGTATATAATCGTTACTCATTGATTTAATATTTTTAGTACTTTATAATTTCACCTTGTACTTCCTCGTTAGTATATTTTCCATTATAATTCAATATGTTGTTAATGTAAATGCTGTGTTCACCTATTAGTAGCACACATATCAAAAACTCTGCCGTGCCAAGCTCAAAAGCGGTATCTCAAAAAAAATCAAAATCTTGATTTTTATGTCGTCGGATAGCTTAAAGAAATACGCATCCGATGAACTCACCTAAATACCGGTATCTTGTTTAGAACTTGCTAAAAGCAACCTTAAAAGAGTTTCTCTATCTCAATATTACATACAAAACTATACAAAACTTCGATTATCTCGAAATAAGGTTTCCCTGACATACTGCGTTTTTGCTTATCACGGCAGTACTGTAACCTTATTGCTTTTTTTGTATTGAATGATGTAATAATATGTAGTGCTGTCGGTTTACCTTATAACAAATAAATATATATATTTTCCATATAACAGTTCGTAGGTTATATCTCCTTAACTCATACATAAAAAACACATACCTGAGTACCTGTACCTGATACCTGTTAAAATATAGACTACCATTAAATTGCCAGGTATAATGAAAGGCGAGGTCTAGATTGTGTCTGGAAGAAATATGGGGGAACTATTTTATTCATAACACCCAAGCTTGGCTCCGCATTTGGTATTCAAAATGAAGGTCGTGTACCAGGGTGCCTATGCTGAAAATCGAAATAAAACGACACAGTTCGAAAAGAAGTAGTAGTAATATGGAATAGCTAATACTTTTAAAGCCAATTACTACCATTTAACCATAAGGGTTTCTAATACGTGTGTATCTAATTAAATTAAATGTTTTATTATTTTATGACTGCTTCAGTAGCGTAGTTGTATTACGGCACGACTGTAGTGTTGAAGTCTCGGGTTTGATTCCGAGTCGCGCAAAGTGATGTTGGGTTCATCAACTCAGTAACAATTCGAAGTCCGGAATTTGTGGCTGATATGGTGATAGGCTTGCCCCCGATTGAAGTATGTAATGGAATACATACGGCGGAATACTGGGTACACCAGTTACGTTTCTACTTACCCCTTCGAGGACGAAGGACTTGAATGTTTTTTATCTTTTATTATTTCACGTCTATTCCGCCGCTTCACTTCCACTGCGACTACTGAAATAAACTATAATGATATAATAATATCAGCCCTGTATTATATACTGTCCCACTGTTGGGCACGGGCCTCCTCTATTACTGAGAGGGATTAGGCCTTAGTCCACCACGCTGGCCTAGTGCGGATTAGTAGACTCCACACACCCTTGAAATACCTATAGAGAACTCCTCAGGCATGCAGGTTTCCTCACGATGTTTTCCTTCACCGTTAAAGCAAGCGATAATTCACAAAAAAAACACATAATTTTAGAAAAGTCAGAGGTGCTCTTGGGATATGAACCTGCGGACATTCCTCTCGGCAGTCCGTTGCACAACCAACTTGGCTATCGCCGCTTAACTCTGAAATAAACTATATTTAACCTTAAATTAAACTAAGTAAGGACAAAGTTAAAGATTTAGCATTACAAATTGTAGTAATTGAAATTATGATACGATGACAAAATTTTATTACTAACTAGCTTTTGCCCGCGGCTCCGCCCGCGTTTTAAAGTTTTTCAGGCTAAAGTTTTCCGATATAAAAGTGGTAGTTTCCCGGGAGCCCGATGTTCTTCCCAGGGTCTAAAACTGTCTCCATACCAAATTTCATCTTAATACGTTAGGTAGTTTTTGAGTTTAACACGTTCAGGCAGACAGATGCAGTGGGGGACTTTTGTTTTATAATATATTTTTTAGAACTTTTTTAAGAGGAACAATCCCGTCATACATCATTGTTGCATAACTTTAAACTTTTGTTGAGTTTCAGAACGCGATATTAGATCCTCCAACGCGCACGCGAATTTGAACTTTATGCAGCGGTAATAAATTACAAATTGACTCTCCATTTTATTTAGAAAACGTTTGTATGGGAAATAGAAAAATGCTGTTTTGAGGATTTTCCCGGCAATTATTCGAATTTTTCTCACCTTTTAAACCTTCCCTAGACCTCCACGAATAATTCAAGACCAAGATAAGATAAATCCGTTCAGCCGTTCTAGAGTTTTAGCGAGACTAACGAACAGCAATTCATTTTTATATATATAGATATGACTGATACTACTCCATGAATATTGGATTTTTATATATAACTAGCGTTTGCTCGCAGCTTCGCCCGCGTGAAGTAGTTGTCCGGGATAATTTTGTTTCCGACTTACTTGATATATATCGTTATATGATTATGATCTGATTACACAAAATCATTATAAATTGGTAGCCTTTATGTTATTCTGATGTATAACCAATAAAGCATGTAAACCGTTGTAAAGTTTTATCCAAATCCGTTCAGTAATTTTTTCGTGAAAGAGGAACAAACATACATCCATACATCCATCCTCACAAACTTTCGCATTTGATATTAGTAGGATATTCTTACAATTATTATTTCTCTTTATCAACATCTTTATTGAAAACATTATTGTGATGGCTTTTGCATACCTCATTATAGGTACTTTATTCCATATCTCATTATAAATTCTTGTGCATACCTGAACTGTGTTGTCTCGTTTCGATTTTCGGCATAGCCACTCAGCTTCCCGTTTATTAAGGCGACATTAACACCGATACGCGATAAAACAGCGACAAAATTTCAAATGCCATCATTAACGGATTTTTTCTTTTCTCCTTTATTTATTCTTGCTAATTGCTTTTTTATGGGCCGTAGAATGTGCGGTTTTTGTAATTGTCATAAAATTTGTGGCGGTTTTTAAGTGTTAAGTCCTTGTTTTGTATAATTTTACACGAGAATATTAAGAGTGTACTTCCTTATCTATAATTTCCTGGCCAAATTCATTGCGGTTACTGCATTTTTTTCTATTAAATATACAAACATCTTCAGAAACTTTTTCAGAATGATTCTTTGAAAGAAATAAAATAAATAAGAAATCCTGAAGGAAGAAATTGCGCGCAATAACTCGGTCATTGTATAAACGTCTCGAAACTCATTTGTAATTATAATGTATGAAAAGTTAAAGTTATTCGTTTATATTCAATCTCGTTAAACGGCCTGTTGTATATTTATTGCAAGTATAAGAGCTTTAATATTTCTTTTTATTTTGAGTGTTATCTTTTTAAATTGTTATGTGTTATTTCAAAATATTAATGCATACAAAAATATTTTAAAAATTAATCATACACCGACGGCGAATCTCAAGACCCAAGCCACCGCTGGTTAGGAATTCGAAGTGCGGGACTTCCTCACAATAGGTGCCGTGTCTAGCAGTACTACGTTCTACATCTCGTTTTAGACCCAACGGCCAATTGAGAGATTCTGAAGATATTGGTCGAAGCTCTTTGGTATCAATACATGGATAGAAAGGACAATCGAGATAATAATTGAAGAGTCCACATCCCACGTGCAACCTCATGAGCCAAGTGTAGGTCTTTAGACATTTTGTTGTTTGAGGCCTTAACAAGGTTATCGTCATGCGGAATGGTCATGTCAACTGTTGCACAGCATGACAATCGATCTACTATCACAATATCGATTTAAGTAGAGCATTGCATGATCATTCTCGAGAACTGGTTGTGGCATGGCAATATAACACTTCGAGGGTCACAAATCCATACCAATTAGAGTATTAAATCTTAGTATCATGTATACTTCTGTATGTATGTTTCTTGTATGCCAGTATTTTTGGACTGATAAACCTACAACTCCTTTTTAAAATTTTATTAGTATGCATCAGATTGAATTCTCTTTGTGTTCAAGTTTAATCATTATGAAATTTTACATCAAACGTTACGGCGAGATAAGTACAGGGTATGCACTATGCAGTATTTTTAATCATTACTTATTGTTGTCATTATTACTCCTTATAGAGTAGTTGTTTATTATGAAGCAAGTCGACTGCTTGCCTAATTTTTCACTTACTTATAATATAAAAATCAAAATCTTAATCTAAAGTATTCTTTTAAAAATAATCTTCATACATTTCATTAACAAAGAATTCCTCGCAAAAGAAATAAATAGAGGAAAGTTTGTAAAAACATAGACGTTAAGACAGAAAGAGGAAAAATAAAAAGCAATTTGTTCTTGTAATTGTTAATCAACAGTTAAAAATATGAACAGCGCAATGAAGTAAACAAACAAACTGTATATTTAGGAATTAATTTGAATTATTTTGATTCTAGATTATTACGATACTAAAATTAATGTACAAACTTTCATGTTTGATAATATAAGAACACTCAATAGCTCCAATCCTGGCTTTTCAGATATCAGCATTGCGTTGTAAATATGAATATGAAGGAGTTTTATGGTAAGTAAGATTCTCGGAGTTCCAAACACCCCCTCCCTTCCCTGTTCCCATTCTTTCCATTAAAGCTATCATTCTTTTTATTCTATATGTTTGGTGCAGTAGAAATGGCATCAGCTCATTCATTTATTTTCCGTCTTAAAGCTGATACAAAAAAATAAAAATAAAAAAATAAGAGTAGACAGAGGCGCAACTATTGCACCCACTTTTCGTCGTGTGTATACCGGCCCATGGTATGATAAACGGACACGCTCCAAGCTCCTGACTGATACGAAGAAGAAAAATAAAATATAACTTATCTGACCAGGTATTCGAACCCGAGACCTCAGAGCGGAATGCGTACCGCGCACACAGTGACGCAATACGAATAAGACAATAGAAAAAAGTTTGATATTTTATTTTTAGTTTTCTAAATTTCTACATTCCTATAAAGGATATATCCACGGGAAACCTTTTCAATCGTTCATTATACCATCACAATGGACACAATAAACCAATTGACATCGCCGTTGTGATAGATCAAATCCATCTATCGAATCGCAATGGCTTAATTGCTTTCCAGAGTCTATGACGAGTTAATTGGTTCGGAAGCCTTACAGATATTTCAAAGGATATGAGTGCGTTATTTAGAATGACAGTATGTGAGTTATTGAGAGTGCGAATAAACAATCTTTTTCTTTCCTGCCAGCCCGAGCTGGCTTCTTTGTTTACTTTATAGTTTTTCATTTATTTTATATACAATATAAAATGAGTTATATAAGAGACTTTATTTAATTAAATATTCTCATGTACCTTGACTTATCATAAGTGCGACTATGTTCGCCTACGTGATGAATAAAGCATTTTATTTTTTATTTATTTTATTTTAACACTCAGCCCGATATTTACATGGTAGGTCGTCCTATTCTTGCTAAGAATATAATGTCAATAATAATAATCTTTGGATGTTTGTTAGAAATATATAGAAAACTGCTAAATGAATTTGGGTGAAATTTTGCACATGAATAGATAGTTAAAAATTTTCAAAAAAATTTCACTTATGTCAATTAGCCTTTCAACCTCTTAAAAAGGTCTAACAAATCTATATATATATATAAAACAAAGACGGGTTTGTTACAACACTTATAACTCGAGATCTGCTGAACCAATTTTCATGGTTATTGATTCGTTGGATTTGTCTCCGCCCCGAATAGCAGAATACATCTTAAAAACAATGAAAACTCGATATGTGTAATAATACTTAATCATTTCAATAAATGCTCATTTTTGTTTATTACATGTCAAACATTTGTTGTCCAATCCTGTCAAATACTGTAACAACTATTCATGTGTGCGTTCAGAAAATTATTTCCATCTCGAATAGAAGTGTATAGACAAATCGAGAAAAATCTAAAATAGCTCGGAATAATACCTAAGATTTACTCTACAGGTTAACAAAAGTGTAAATATCTTTTTATAGGTTGTCTATGATTTTTCTTGATAAGCTATTGTCTATGTCTCGAAAGTTCAGGCACTGTTATTATATTTGGTGATATGTGGTTTTGTGCGAGTGCATATTCAGTATTACTATTAATAACAATGCCGCGTCCTAGAAGATCTAATCTTACCCAGCGGAGCCGTAATGCAATTAAGCAACGGAATATCGCGAGTCAATTATCTGATGAAGAACGAGAAATTGCACGAAAAGAGCGCCGCGTTAGTATGGAGCAAAGAAGGGCCTTAATTCGTGCTTCTCAAACACAAGAGCAAAGAGAGGCAGCCCGTGAAACGGCTGGGTTAGAAACGAGAAATTGTCGAGCTTATCGTTCAGATGAACAGAGGAATAATCTTGAAAGTGCAAGAAGAAATGGTTCAAGTATTGATTTGAATCGAGCAGCGTTTCTATATGATTGCACCATCGACTACAGCTTGCATCATTTAGTTTGCATTGGTCCAATGGACGTTGTTTGCCAGCATTGTGGCGCATTGAAGTTTGCTGGTGAAACACCTGGTTTGTGTTGCCTTAGTGGTAAAGTGAAATTGCCATTATTGCTCCCGCCACCAGAGCCATTGTTTTCCCTGCTTTATGGCGAAACACTAGAATCACGACATTTTCTAGCGAACACTCAAAAATACAATGTCTGTTTCCAAATGACTTCATTTGGGGCGGAAATAATCGAAGAACACGGATATAATCCAACATTTAAGGTAATTTACGTTAAAAACTTTATTTTCTATTATTGTAAAAAAAATCTGGAATGTAGTTTGTTAGATTTCTGTATTTGTCTCTAAAATAAAAATGGCATGTTATTATTTGAAAATAAAAGTGTTTGTAAATCTAACTATAACTATGGCTTTGACTTCACAGATTCAAGGCCATCATCATCGTTCTTAATTCATCATAATAAAATACTTTTATATTTCTATTATTTTGTATCATTGTATTATGTTCATCAAAGCCTAAATTAGTTCAGCTAAAAGGTAACACGACACTCATTGACTGTTAGGCGGTACGAAGTTCGCCGGGTCAGCTAGTATATTATAAAACAACGAAGTCTCCGCCGCACCTGTCTGAACACGATAGACTCAAAAACTATCCAACGAATTTCAAAGAGATTTCGTATGGAAATAGTTTGAGACTCTGGGAATACTAGCTATACCGAGAAAAAATCAGCGCGTCTTTCTCCGGAAAACTTACTATGTCTTATCTCTCATATGTGAGAGTCCGTCTGGATAGGTACCACCACTATGTCTGTTTCTGCCACCAAGCAGCAGTGTATAGTCACTGTTGTGTTCCGATTTGAAGGACAATGTGACCAGTGTAACTACTGGACATAAGAAGACTTAATATCGCATGTCTCAGGATGGCGAGCGCAGTGGAATACCAAACAATACTTTGTAATTCATGGTGTTGGATGATGTTTCTACTGTTTATGGGCGTATTGCTTACCATCAGGCGAACAGCAAGCTCGTCTCATCATACAAAGAAATAAAAAAAAAACCTGTTCACGGTGGTGGAGCCGCGAGCAAAAGCTAGTAGCTACTATAATCACTGGGCATTATGAGGCTTAACAAGATTGTTTCAGAATGACAAGCGCAAAGCGTTTCCAGTGCTTTATTATTCAAAGTTCTGGTTCGTATTACTTATAAATTCTGATTATATTAATGTGTAGGTGTGTGACGGTCACAACAAGCTTATCTTATATTTGTATACACTAATAGTTTTTAATTACAAAACAAACAAAATAATGGGTTATGTAGAAGAGGTAAGATATTATAAACGTGCAGTTAAAATTTTTCTTTATGGAAATCTGAAAGCTATGATCAGTTTAAATTTTTATAAATCCTGCTTAAAATTATGGACATAAGAGGTAACAAGTAACAAGGACTATGTTGATCACAATTGGCGTATATCAATGAATACTAAATATTCGTATAAAGAGACGATTATTTAACGAATGACAATAAGACATAGTAAAAACTATTTAGTCGTATGAATGTATTAATAAACGCTAGAAATATGAATTATGATTCAATGTACCTTTTGACCAAAATTTTCTTTGGATAATTTTATAACAGATATTATTCTTTATTTATATGGTAAATAGTTTTTAATGGCGACTGCGGATAATGCATATTTTAAATATTTGGTTATAAAAAAGTAGTGGTATATTTTCTTACAGGAAATGTAGAAACCAAATCAATATTTTAAAAATAGATTCCATGCTGTATTCTTTCGATACCAGAATACATTTTCCAATACAGCTATTTCAAACCCGAATTTCAAAAGTCTATCTCTTTGCACCTGGCATTTGTGAAATTTTTCACGTTAAACGTACTTTTTCAGCCATAAAGGCTGAACACTTCTCAAATAAACAAAAAAAATGGACACTGAGGACGCTGGCGCAAAGTGGGGAATTGTGCATTTCTGCATTTTGAATTGTAATTTTGTTGGTAGTTATGAAAACTGATTTTATACAAATAATGAAGGAGTCTCATTTTTGCAATGGTAATGGACTGTTAACCATTGTTCTGAGTTTGATTGCTGACCGCAACTCATGGAGGTAGAATGATGCAAGTATTAGTAATCTGGAGAACGTTGTCGGTAGTACATTTGATTATCTAAAAATATATTTGAAACCATTTAAATAATTTATAATGAACATACTATTGTTCGTTATCACGAAAGAAAAACAACTAAATAAAAAAAATAGTGCAAGATCTTTTGCCAGGCACGTAATAGGCACTTTTGCCTAAAATTTTAAAAATCTTTTATAGCGTAGTAGATATTCATACGAAATGTAAGCTTATATCATTTACTTCTTTAGAGGACAGTCTATCTTAGTTACGATAATTATTATGAAAGCAGTTCATGCACCTGATTGTAAGTACCCTTACCAATGGCAAAAGGTGAAATTTTTCGAAAAGGAACCCGACACAATATATACGTGCTACTATGCATAAATGCGTTCTGCAAATCTTTCTAATGGCAGCTAGATTCTACATGAATTCTATATAAAAGGAAGCCGTTAAGAACCGGGTTATTTGGACTCTTCGTCACTGACCCTTACCCATATAAACTAGTTCATAGATTTTAAACATAGTACTCGCAGTGCCTCAACATTTCTGAAGGTAAACTATGAATTTGATTCATCATCATCATCATCTCAGCCACAGGAAGTCCACTGCTGAACATAGGCCTCCCCTAAGGATCTCCACGTCTACCTGTTGGAAGCGGCCTGCATCCAGCGACTTCCTGCGACCTTAGCCAGGTCGTCCGTCCACCTTTGATTGATAATTCTTTATTTTCTCCCGACACATTTCGGTTCCTGCCCACACATTCTAGATCCCTGAGCTACGCCCCTCCATTAGTTTATTAACCTCGCTCCCGCCTAAAGCTTGTCCAGTAGAAAAAATATACAATGTCGAATCTTCATTATGCGAAGTTGTTTACCAAGGATTGTGCAAACATAGCCGAGCGCGATGAGATTCCACCTAATTTGAGTGTCCACTGGCGCTTTTTTTTATGTTTACTTCGTGTCTCGAATATACGAGATAGCGCTACAGCGCTGGGATTTACAAATGATTGTATAATTGTATGTTTAACAGGCAATCAGAAGAAGAAATATTAATGGTGGTAGGATATATTTTATATCTGCTCAGATGGTGACCACCGTATACAAGGTGTGAAAACCCATCATAGTGACCCACGTAAGTGTGTCGCGTTCCGGGATCAGCCTGTGTATTGATTTCAACAGGCCGGCATAATTGTGTCGACTGCCGAGGGGTAATATTCTCTCGTCAGTCGACATTCTAATGGACCCCATTCCATTTACCATCAGGTGCAGTAGAGTAATGTTTCCGTGCACGTATTAATAAAAAAAAAACTTATTCAGTTAGAAGTAATAAGGTGTTTATAAATATTAAGGATTAATTGTCACTATAAGGGAATATTGGTCTCTATAAACAAGAATCGAATTAGTTTACAATTATTCATGGAGAATGATGGAGAAGCAGGTAGTTCCCTTAATAGTAAAGTAAAATGTACGCTGCCGATCATATCGACCGCAACAGTAGCAACACCAAAATTTTCTCGATTGGCGCTGTATTATGTTTCACATTTATTTATTTGTGACATAAGATGGTATGTTTCATAGAGTTTAGTAATTATACTATCTCCAGTGTGTGTCAAATCTCAAAAGAATATTGCTTGCATTTTACACACCTTGGAGACAGAAATGAAAAAAATAATAATAAACCCAAAATCTTACTTTTACGAAAGGCACCTAAAACCTAATAAAATATTTAAGTATTCATAGAAATATTTCTAGAAGAAACAAAATTGATAAACATCATCAAAAGAACATACATCCATAGTACCAACAAAAGCGAAAACCCAGCTTTCATAAAATCAACATGTACGCTAATAAAATCTATTAACTGATAAGTGTAACACGAAACCCTTGCAGTAGACAAGATAATATTAAATCAGGCGAAAAGATAACGCAAACATTAACAACAGCGCTGAAGAAAACAGAAGGTCTGGATAAGATTTAAATGCAAATTTCGTTCAAGCGCTGTTGGTAAAGTTTTTCGTTTTATACAAATTTAGTTATCGCTATGTCTGTATTTTATTATACAATTATAGGAGTATTTATAGGTATACATATTATTAAACCAACCCCTTTTTTATCTGTCTGTATGTTATTGATTTTCTCAAAATCTACTAAACGGATTTTATAAAATTTGGTAAGAAGATAGTTTAAGACCTTGGTAACGTTATAGGCTACTTTATATATTTTATCCTGGATAACTCCTTCACGCGGACGAAGCCGCGAGCAAAAGCTAGTTTTAAATAACATTCTCCTCATCCTAAAGCCAGACATAAACTTAAGGACTTTTAATACTTTATAAATCAAATTATGAGTGGAAGTCTTTAGTAGGAAACGTAATAAATAAAAAAAATATTTATTATAATCCCATCCTTCTTCATCGAAAAGTGATTGTGGCAAGACTAAAAGTTCTTTCAAACCTTATCAAGTCATTTGGAGCGTTATCGGGCAATCCAGCCAGACAAATTTCCTTCACGGTTTAACAACAAAGTTCGTCTACAACTATTTTCACGTATAATGTGTTTTGATCACGCGTCCCCAAGTTTATTGTATCATGTCCCTTATGTATGTGAATCCCTCCTAGCCGAATTTCGGCCACGGCAGCCAATCTCAACGGAGATCAGCCGGTACGCAGGATATATTATAGTGTACAAGTGTGTGCGCATTACACAGGTGCACTCTCTGTTCCTTCACTCTCATAGTCCGGTGAGACGTCAATCCGACGTGACCGGAGAATCAGGTACAGGATCAATGCCTTCACGTGGTTTCCGAAGCACGAGGGTATCTCTTATATATGGTAGGCTACTAAAGAAGACAACTTTCAATTAGTTGTAAGTGATCACTGATGCTCATGGGCATTCGCAATGCCAGAGAAGTAGTGAGTGCATTCGCGACCTAATGTAAAAGGAAATAAGAGTCCTGAGGTTTGACAAATTTCCAGAAACAAATTTGTGAAAACCATTGTTGACCTTTGGGAAAGAAGCAATGACGGTTGGTAAGTTATCAGTTCCAAAACAAGAAGATGTACTGCGCGTATTAAATTTTCAGACCCAATTTTATACCCTTTTATAAACATAAATAGAGGTGAAACGATCTCAAAGGCCATAGACGAACAGCCCAAAAGCACGTCCGATCGGTATAAAATTTAACCGTACTACAAACATTTTGTTGACAGTCGCGAAAAAGTGCTTTGTTCATTATCTGTCAGTAACAGACGGTTGACGAGGGTTTAGATGGTCAGGTGAAAGGCAATTTTGTATAGATTCACTTCAGTGTTGAATTGTGTATACATTTTACATTTGAACTGTATTCGTAGATTTTTAAATATAATTTGTATGAATTTATAATAACTGTTACTTTAATTCCAAGAATGAGAGATGTGGGTATAACAAAGCATCCATAGTTTGCTAAATTGAATACCATTCACATGCTTTTCTAACTAGGAAGTGCTATGTTACGAAACTATCTAGTGGTAGGTTAAAAAGATACATAAGTCTAATGATCAGGCGATCATAAATATGAACGCTTGATATTGAACCTTAATTAATAAAATTTAATAACCAGTGTATCAGACTTTACGTTATGTCGAATAATAGTAATAATATAATATCAGCCCTGTATTATATACAGTCCCACAGCTGGGCACGGGCCTCCTCTACTATTGAGAGGGAATAGGCCTTAGTCCAATAGTAGTCTTATGTCGAATAGTAGTAACAATTAAATATTTAATAATTGAGATAATCACTAGTTTAAAATGTGTATTGTTACATCACTTGCCTATATTTAATGAAATCCAACTTAAAGTAATTTAAAAACTATTTAGTATATTCATAAGTAAGAAGACTGACGATGTGTACGTTTATCGTTAAAAGTACTGGTTAATAGGAGCGCTATTCAACAATGAATACAAGCATAACTTTAAAAAGTAAAAAATTGCCTGATATATTTACTTATGCGGACTCCGGCTGCCATCACAGTAGTTCTATTCCTCTTAGAATATCGCTTTTTAACACTTGAAGTATTAAACTAAACACCTCAGTAATAATATTAGGCCCTGCATAACAGATCAAAGAAATGTCAAAGTTGTCTTACATAAAAAAATAATCTTCGCCCATTCAAAGAAACTCGAACGAAAACAGAGAATTATATCTCGAAAGTTTTTTTCTCAGACAATTTTTCAGGCTTCAATATTAATTTGACGAGACACAAATGAAAAAGGGGATTGCTGTGTCGATATTTATTATATTTCGGTTACAAAGCTTTGTGTTTGGGTCCGTTATTTTTTATCTCTTATTACTCACCAAGACTTGTGTTTCTTTATACTAATATTTCAACATCTTAATGAAACATTTTTATATTCTTTTTGCTAGAACAACATCCGAAGTATTATGAGCTCATCTTCATAGTGGAATATTATTCTTTAGTGTTTTTATGCTTTTTGCATCAAGGAATATAGGGGGTATTATTAGATGGAAGGGAAAATAGTAGTTGGTACTGATAATGACTCATATAAGAATAACTTTTACACCTAGAAAAGTACTGTTCAACGTTAGGCTTATGCAGACATTCAGAAATGCAACAGCATATAGGAACCAGCCAAGATTCTAGAGTAAAATAATTGCTAATGAATATTGTGGACTTCTTAATAGCGATCCTTAAATTATGGCCTAATATATTTTTAATCATTTTTAATTTGCTTATGGTGGGATTCATTTTATATCCGTCCAGATAGCGACCAACAAGGTGTTAAAACCTGTAAACGCCCACTTAAATGGGTCGCATTTATGAACCAGCCTGTGTACATCTGATTCCAACAGGCCGGCAAAATTATGTCGACTCCCAAGGGGTAATCATCTCTCGTCAGTCGCCTCCACTCCACTTACCATCAAGTGCAGTAGAGTCACTTTCCCGTGCACATATAAACATATTTTTTTAGCATCGCCATATAAAATTTCTAGGTGATTTGTTTCCTGAACTCTGATTCTTCTCACAATATGAAGTGCTTCAGCGTAGACTTCATTCAATAATGACACTTATAGACTAATTATAAAACCTTATAAAATTTGATTATCCATTCCTTCATCATATATAATGATAGTATATTACTCCCGTAAACCTATTATATGGGCATCTGCTATCCCCGTAATGGATGCTGCGTGACGATACTGTCGAGACAGTCATTTTAGATAACGATTATATTTTGGCCGGTCAAAGTTAGACATTGACAACTTTAGTACTTACGGGAAAACGATACAACTTATAGGCTTCTGCGATTTACTAATTACCAATTAGTTTTTAATTATTCTAAAGAAATATATTTGCTCAGTAGTAGAAAAGCAATAAGTTGTTTTTTCAAGATAGGACTACGAATACATTATGTACCATGTAGAACTGAAAATCTCTTGCAGGTATTTAGTTCCCACGGTATAAGTATGAAACTATTTTCCTTTAATTTTCACCCCTGCTTTGCCGATCCTCGCAGCTCATCCTACCGAATGGCCCATGGACGGCAACCGGAGCATTGCCTGGCATCCCGGACCTCCTCTGCGGTATGCGCCTTTTAACTTTGGCTGCAAGATCGCTGAGTAATTTCGCGCATTATTACTTAGTAGCCCATGCTCTCCTCCCTTAAAGGGACATCATAGGTAGTGCCTGCTCGGCCTTGGTGTTCCTCGGCCTTTCTTCCACCACTTTTTCATTTTTTCTTTTTAGTTGGGATATTTATACGCCCAACCAAATTTAATGATTAAAGTAACACACAATGGTATATTTGGTAGAGTGTAATGTGTGAATACCAATTATATACTTCAAAAAATCAAAATATTTTTTTTCACTATCAAGTCAAAAATTCATTTCTAACATAATAAGATTGAGGAACCCTAACTGCACCAGCTTCATCACACTTACACCTATAGTAGTAAACACGAGAAATTAAATAATATAAATAAGTTATAATCGCCTATCACTTGACCCACCACAAGATTCTAAGTCTCGAGAGAGCTTTCGTAGAGTTTTGTCGGAAGATTAAGATAATTAAAATACTTGATGCCAAAGTTACGAGCGCGGTTTGCCCGGATTAACGCGGCACGGCCGAGCTTTTTTATCATCGCATAAAGCTGCATTTCGCGATGGACATTTTATGATACAGATTAGTAAAAGCGTTTAATTAATTGCAATTTCTTTATAAACGTAATAAGTGGTTTGATTTCAATTAATTTATTAGTTGATTAGTGATTATGTTTTCGATAATGACTATTCGATTTGTTTGATTTTATAGTTACAATTATGTCTTTTTTTTATATATATTATTTATTTTATACTGCTATAACTACTTAGTGATGGTAGTTAATTTCATTGTTCCCTATTACAGAATACCTAACGAATGTCGTAGAGTATCACGCAGTACGTATATATATATAACTTAATAATATAGTTCAATTTGGTGGTTAATGCAAGATCGGGCAGTTTGAACATTTTTAAAATATATTTGACAAACGAGCAAGTAGATTAACTAATCACCTCCCCCATAAACATCCACAATACAAGACGAATTCTAGATATTTTACACATATATTTACCTTTATCCTTAAAGGGGTAGGTAGTGGTGCAAGCCGGGACACCGCCATGTCCATGTCCATGATGTGATAGGGGACATGCCTAATACCATATTGAGCGCAAATCCCAGTCTCCTGACCGATATTATTTTGATATAATAATAATATCAGCCCTGTATTATATACTATCCTACTGTTGGGCACGGGCCTCTTCTACTACTGAGAGGGATTAGGCCTTAGTACACCATGCTGGCCTAGTGCGGATTGGTAGACTTCACACACCTTCAAAATTCTTATAGAGAACTTCTCAGGTATGAAGGTTTTCTTACGATGTTTTCCTTCACCGTTAAAGCAAGCGATAATGCACAAAGAATACACACATATTTTTTTAGAAAAGTCAGAGGTGTGTGCCCTTATGTTTTGAATCTGCGGACATTCGTCTCGGCAGTCCGTTCCACAATCAACTAGGCTACCGCCGCTACCGATATTATTTTAGTTTAGGCTATATTGACCACAGTCAACTTACTTTCCATCTTATTTATGAATACTCTATTTTATTTTTCATGCGAGAAAATATATTTCGCAATCAGAGTAATTTATACCTACTGTACAAGAATAAAGGCACGTCACAAATTCAAACCGGGTGACGGTTCTGATTGTGTCCATGATTGATAATAAAACTTGGACAAATTTGATTTATTCGTTCGACAAATTGGGATGAAAGTTGTTCTCGGCCGGATACTACGCTTCCAAATTAGTTACTTTCAATGGATACTACGGCCTAAACTTCCCGACGACTTATTCAGATGTTTGTATGCTCCAGTATTGATTGGAAAGTAAATGCAACCTTATGTAGCTGATATGTGACTGTTTATCCCATGGGTTCTCAAACTTATTTCGTCTACTGTCTACTACCACTACTCTATAATTTATTGATCTTGAGAATCAAGGTTTGGTACGCTACGTTCTTAATTTAATCGTTATCTTATTTAAGTAAAAATATACAAAAAACCTTTTTTAAATGTCTTATGGCAATATCAATTTTATTATCTATATTTACGGTCCTAAATTGATTTTATGTGACACGTAAGTAGTGCATTATAATTTTAATGATTTGTTGTGTTTAAGCCAATGTTAGACATTGAAATTAAACCAATTTTCAAATTTTATATTATAATTGTCAGACTTCCTCGGTGGCGTAGTTGTACTGCATGCGCGGTACGGCAGCGCTCTAAGGAACACATTCGGCGAAAAGTAGGTGCCCTGGTTGCGGTTCTGCATGCCCCTTCGGGGATAAATGCGTGATGATGTGTGTGATGTGTAATTGTCTCTCAAAGATTCGAAGACTTTGCAACTTTCATGGTCACTGGGCGCACTCAGACACAAAATATGTAATAAAAGTTTTATTTCACTATAATTTTATTCAAAATAACAAAAAATTCTCTTTTCAAAATTCAAACATACATTTCATCACACAAACCAGTTCACGTGAAACCAGCTTGTATCCATCAACGCTTAGTTATAAACAAGTTGAAGATAAGCGCGTAGGCCTACAAACGTCTTGTAAAGGAGGAGATAACGTGAAACTTGCGCTTCCCGCTTCCAAACTCGATGATACCGAGAAGTTTTTAAGGAAATGAATACGACTAAATTTGTACGAGAATTAGGTGTCAGAGAGGGTCAGATTGACTCATATTACTGTAGTTGAATTGATTTTTTATTTGTGTAATTTTGGGCATAGTAAGTAGAATAATAAAACGACATTATCTTTCCGTTTATATATGTATGTGATGAATAAATATTAATTATCTATAAAATATTTTCTTGGTATTTTCATAAAAATAAATCAGGTACTTTTAAATTTAATATTTTTTCGAAAATTATAAAGTTATTTTTTATAATTCCATATCGTGTTTTTTTTTCATAAATTGTTTGAAAAAATATGTAACAACAGTGGTAGGAATTACAATACCATCACCACGTTAGTCTTTGCCAGCCTTTTATAAATGTAAAACAAGTCTACTATGAAACCCAAGTGAACTCCCGTGGAAGTTTTATAGCTCTTTGCATAAATAAGGAATAAATTAATTATTACCTGTTGCATATTTAAACGCTAACTTTCAGAGAACTCGCGTGAAATTTGCGAAGATATTATACTTAATACTGTGCCCCGATCTGTCTTTGAAACAAAGTAATATTAATAATTATTAAACCCATCTTAAAAAGTAATATTACCCATCTTAACTGGTGTGGTATTAATTTTTAATTAAGAATTATTGACATAGTGAATAGGGAGTGAACACCTTTAAAAGCGGACTTGTGGAGCGATATAGTGGTGAATGTACGACCAAGATCCTAAATAAGAAAAAAAAAAATCCGGTGCGGTAAATATATTTCACATAATTATATTTATGTAAGCAGAAATGATTTGAGAAAGAGCTAAGTCGAAAGGTCAGTAAATCTGCTAAACAGTACCTTTTATTTGACTGAAAAAAAAAAACAAATATTTTCCGTAGAAAAAATCTGCTTACCCTACGAAACCTATTAATGCTCCATAAACCTAAAACTCCTAGTCTAGCCTTTTGCTCATAGTAATTGTATCCGAAAAAATCTAGCAACCTCAAAAAAAGGTGTGACCGTCATCTGAGGCAGCGGCCTATATTTTTTTTACCTTGTTAAAAAAAGCCAAGATATTTTCTGCAGGAAAAAATCTGCCTATATCTAGCAGAAACATAATATTAATTCTCCATAAACCTAAACAACATTTTTTTTCTAATAATTGAACCCAAAAACATAGCAAGCTCATCAGTAACAAAGATGAAAACGTCACCTAAGATAGCGGCTTACATTTTTTTCTAGCAAACTCAGTAATAACAAAGGTAAAACCGTGGTCTGGGATAGTGGCTAATGTTGTTTTCTAGATAAAAAAGCAAAGATAGTGTCCGCAGAAAAATCTGCCTACCGTCATAAACCTAAAAAACTTAATTATTGATCTCAAAAAAGATAGCAAGCTCGGTAACAACAAAAGCGTAGCCGTCGTCCGAGACAGCGGCTTATATTTTCTCTACAAAGTACGTATCGATACTCGTTTGTTATTCTAGCCGGTGCACGCCTGCAGGCGAATTTGATTAATGGAGTGGTCAGACGGTGCCACTTACCGCCGCTGTCACCTGTCCTTGCAGTTATCCATTTATCTTTATGGAAGTCCCGATTACGGTGTAGCGCCATCTAGCGGACGACACGGTATTAGACAACTGTTTTGCTTGCTTGTGTTGCTGTTCCTACAGTACATTATAGTGGCTAAATAAACATCGATATTTGAATAGAAATTTAAATTTAGATTGTTACAAATTTATTTAACTGTTGTCAAAGAATACTATTATCACGAACTAGCTTTTATTCGCAGCTTTGCACTCGTGGCAGAGGTTTTCCCGGATAGAAGGCAAGCTATATATTTTTCTGGAATAAAAAATATTATGTCGTTTCCGGCCTCGTAGTTTATTTCCATAGTAAATTTCATTTAAATCCATTCAGTAGTTTTGAGTTATCGCATTCAGATGGATTAACGTGACGGGTGAGTTTATTTTTTAAATATAATGTAAGGTTTTCAATAGATAAAAAAATCTTCTATAAAAAAAATCTTTATTTATCATGTGGGTGAACAAAATTACACTTACGATACGTCAAAACAATGTATAAGAATCATTATTATTATTTATAAATAACAATTAAAGTTATAACTATATAACTATGGATAATTATATAAAATTAGGGATATATATATCTACAATTAATATTATAAAAAGATAAGCTTATTTTTGTCGCTTTATCGGTTAGTCTGCATTAATACTTTAAGTTTGTATTACTCTGTCAACTCTCATTTACCCCGTTTTACGACAAGTAATCATTCAATTTATTAGGTGTCCATAGTATAAGTTAATATTCGTCATGACCAATTTGCTTCTGAGGGCCTTATCAATAAACTTTTTAATCAGGAATTAACTTAATTTGTACTTTGTCTTTATGGCTTTAAATTTTTGTTAGAGGAAACATAATTATTCATCCGAATGTAATAGGTAACCTGTTTCTCCTTGAAGTCAGTTAAAACAAATTATAATTATAACACTGAAAAATCAGCGTTGCTAGTTCAATCTTTTTTTTCTACTACGACAAAGCTAGAGCAATGGTTTATCCCAAATAGTCCACATTAATTGATTTCATAAGAACCCATGTTTGGCTTAAGGCATTTTTATTTTATAGTACTATTAATAAGTTAAACACCGTACAAACCTTTTCCAATACATGTTGTACTGATTTGAATTTTATTGCATCTAAATTTACAAATCTAAATTGATGTCATCCAATACGTACGTAGTGCACTGTCATCAATTTGCGTTGGTTTATGTCCTTGTTAAGGTTAGGAACACGGTTAATATACTAGAATGCCAATGACTATTAATGCTAGCTAACTATACTAAATACTGAAGAGCAGGAAGAAAGTTCTAGAAGGTAGACTTCTGTTGTGGATAATTTGGTTTATAATAAAGCGATATCATAATTGGTTGGTACTAGGGTCTGACAAAAACGAACTTGTGATAGTCTTAGGCCGTATTAATAAATCACTATCAACTTGAGTAGGATCCCAAGTACACATTTACAGTCCTACTTATAAACTTGTTTTAGCATTAAGAGGTGCTTAAGAGTTGCTTAAATAGCTGTCAAAAACATCACCGGTTTCTTAATTTAAACCTTATTAAGAGGCAAGATGGCGGGTTTTGACTTACAGCTGATCAAGTAAATTTGTATTTTAACTAAGCATACCTTTGCGATTTTTTTATAAGATTTATTTCGATCCAGCTGATACCGCCCTTGAAAGCGAAACTGAGTTACATCTATTAATACGAACCTACTATTAACAAACAATACTATCAACGCAGAATAAGTGGTTACAATGTCACAGTTTACTTTGACTTAGTTCAGATTACTTTATCTGACAGTTAGAAGTAAAGTTGTATCTCAATGCCAAACAGAGCGTTCCTATGCCGCACTTATGTCTGTCATTCTATTAACACTGATATAATTTTTATTCGTGCGTATTTAGCTAAGTATAGTTTGCAAATACCGACCTTAGTATTACATCCATAACAAATAAATTCGTTTACTTTTAAGATATTCAGACTATCTAAAACGTAAAGAGCACCTACAATGAATATTCAAACCAACGAAACTTTTCTGGATTCAATGTTCACTATACATTTCCTCAATAAGGTGCACACGATATTTGTACAGCTATCTCGAAACTTTGGCCATTTGTTCGCAAAGCCTAACGCACGTACTCGTAAAATAGGTGAGAACGGCATACATAAAACCTTACTATTCGCTAATAAACAAGCATGGTTCAGTTCATTTGTCAGTGGTGCCGGGGCATGAGTTTGGTGATGGCATAGTTTGGGGGAGGTAGCGATTAGTAATAACTCAATCGTTACTATTTATTTATTTATTTATACTTCATATACAGAGAAGTATGTAGACGGACTTAATGCCAAAGGCATTTTCTACCAGTCGACCTTAAGGTGGTGCAGAGATAAACAAGGTGCATCTTTGAATGGCGAAATAAATGTATACATGTATATATATATATTTCAAATATATAGATATTACACATATATAAACAAGATAAATATATACTCAATATATAATAAACTGTAAATCATGGTGAGGGTTCTTCCATTCCACTATTCTAATGGATGGAAAATATAAATGAGGAGGTTCACAATTCATGGCAGATCTAATTCGTGAAGAGGCTAATATCATTGTGGTACGTATTTCTATATAATCGATATAAGAAACTCTCGAACAAAACTACTTTCAAGACAATAAAGTTAAAATTATGTTAAATTAATTAGCAGGTGTAATACGAAGTTAGGTTGAGCATAAAACATCACAGACAAATTAACTGAGTATGAAAAATCAGTTTGTATTGATAACAAAAGTACAACACGCGAGCCTTGATGCAGTCACCAGACTCGTATCCAAAAACAAAGCTAATCTTGTATTCTTTTGAATTTGTGACTTTGTTTGTGCAGAATTCTCGGTAAACTACTTATACGATATTGGAGAAACTTCCATCGCTTAAAAACATATCGACTTAGTTACTGCAACAAGTTTCAGCAAATCGGTTTATTAGACACGATAATACAAGTTTACCTCCTTTTGTCAAATAAAAGCGTAAACAGCAAAGCAAACTTATTTTGAACTGTAAAAGTTCTGACGCATATATACATAAAGACTTCATGCTTCACTGAACACGCTAAGCTTATAACTTGGACTGTATTCACAACGCGTGTGGTTTCACTCGCGAATGTTGAAATTACAAGTACTTTATTAGAACATTTTCATTCTCCTGTTTTTAGTTTATTACTATATTGATGTTCATACTTAATGGCTCATGTCTAAATATTTACGCCTGTTACAGCTAAATTGTAAACCGATTATGAGGATTTTGCTCGTAATCTGCCAATATCAGAAATAAACAGGACAGCTGTACAGGATATTGGGTACTTTGTTAAAGATTTAATTTGAAATTGACTTGTTTTGTAATGGAGGATTTTAGAACATCGTGTAAATTTTTGTACTATATGGGATTTAGGAATATGCGTTAAAATTGATTGGTATGTCTGTCACTTTTAGTTTGGAGCTTTTATTCCTAAATCAAATTGCGCCAAACATTTGTATTAATAAAGATCCGGCGCATGTCGATTGCTCACTGATACCTAATACTACAGTTGACCATTACAATCACTTCCTTCCCCGCCCGCGGCCCCGCACACGTCCCGCTCGTTCCCTCTGACAGCGCGGGCGGTGTTCTTGATCTATCAATTCCGCGTGAGTTTTCGTTGTTATTATTATTTTTGCATTTTTATGTGATATTTTACACCAAAATTTAATTTTGGTGTTTCAGTTTTATGGTATACAAAAAATTATCTTATGTAACACACGAAACGAGCATTTTTATGTTATCAGACGAGAAAATTAAATTAGACTATTATTACTTATTATTCCTATAGACTAGATCATAATTTATTGCTTAGACTCTAGTGTTTAAAAAAAAGGGTTTTAAAAAATTCACAAGGTTTGCTATATGGAAAACTTTTAAAGATAACTTCCTTTTCTTTGATCAAATAACTTTTCTATCTAATTAATTCATAATAATAAAAATTACATCAATATGAATCGTATTTCCTCATAAATTCAATGTTTTAAAAAAACAATAAAACGCTCTTCCTCGGAATTATTAATATCAGAAACATCAGAAAGTACTCAACCGGATAACTCAAACAAAATGTAAAAGTCAGAAGATACGACTTTTTTGAAGAGCATACAAAATTTCCTGGCGCTGAGTTTGTGTTGCCCTAATTTGGAATTAATTAAGAAACGTTTGTGTTTAGTGCAAACGCAATTAAAACCGTAGCGCGGCATAATTGGGAAGCTTGTTGCGAGCTACCTATGAGTTAGGATTGGTCTTTTGATTTCCTCGCTTGGAGTGTTTACGTGCTGAGGCAAATCACTAAATCTGAGCACCAAAATGATTTACATAATATTATTCGAATTCTTTTGTTTAAAACTCATCAAACAGATTTTTTTTATGCTTATCTGGTGGTAATCTAGACTGTTCATAGGCAGTACCAATACTATTTAATCCCTTTAGAATGCGGTTCAAAGCCTGATGTTTGTATCGTTTTTCAACCCAGATTTTTTTTAACATGACTACGTTGTTCGCTTGACAATCGTCAAATTATACAAATACACCGGACTTTTGAGTGAGCGCTTTAGGCGCACGCAACTCTTGAAAATTAAGCAACCATGCTGAGAGCGACCCACTAACAGTTTACGAACCTCGGCTCAGGGTTGTCACTGGGACAGGATGAGACATCAACGATTAGGCCTGATTCAATAAAACCGAGGTCCATTTTTCTACAACCGTGTAAACTGGTAACGCGGCCGTGTTACGTTAACATTGTGATATTATCGTGGAATGGTAGTCTGTATGTCAATTTCAATCGGCATTAACGCTGAAGCGTATTTCATATTATTATGAACTGTCAAAAAACATGAGGCATTGGGAACCAGGGCCCCAGTCAATAAATACTAAACAATTTTTTCCGACATTTCACGTTTACGTGGAATAACTCACAGACGTGTTATAACGGTGGTCTCTTGAGAATCCTAGATATATAAAGTAAAGATTTGTATTCTTATTAAAGTTCTTGCTGATTTACGACGTAATTACGTCACCGCTCTTTCGTGGTGTACCGTTATCACACATTTTCGTATACATAATGTTCACATTTGACCGAATACATCGCGTAATTTATACGCGAATTACGGTGCGTAACATCGACGGCATAAATTTAGTGAGACGTGGCAAAAATCTTATGCAGCAACCACAAGGCTGTGAATATTCTAATTCTGTAATAGTGAATATATATATATATATATATATATATATATATATATATATATATATATATATATATATATAAATGATTCCCTATTTCCCTTGGTCATGCCATCACGCGTGAACGGCTGGACCGATTTCACTATTTTTTTTTTTGTTGTGTATGTTATTGTCAGTAGGTTCTTATGAAAGAAAAAAATCTATAATTGCGCAGAAAATTAGAAAATTTAAGAAAACTTAACGACAATATTAAATTTACAAAACTGTCAGTGGTTTGAAATAACTGTCAGAGATGGACAGAATGCGCGCGTGCATACATAGTTAAGACAGGACAACGTCTGTCGGGTCAACTAATGTTTTATAATTTATCTTATACTATAATGAAGCAATGGATATTTACGTAGAGATTTATGCATTACAAGGTTTTGTTCGCCTCGCCCGTGTTAAAAATCTTTTCTACTGAAAAAATACCTAAATCACTGTACTTATAAATAGCACCACCTAAACGCCAGCGACATCTACTTAAAAATCGGATTGTTATTTGAAAAACTTTTCATAATTACCTAGTTAAAAAGTATACAATATGTTAATCTAGGACATAGTTTATCTGTGTGCCAAAATGCATCCAAATTCGTCCAGTGGTTACTGCTGAACGAATTTGGATTACATAATACCTTTTGCTTGCATATCAAATGCATAAAGTTCCTTTTCGGAAAAGTAGTCTATTTCTAATGCACTATCTTCGCTTGCGGTTTTATAAGTATAAAAGACCGTAGTAGGGTTAAAAAGTGATTCGTTCAGTGGTTACTACTGAGTTTACTGCTAATAAACATCCAAACATTCGTATATAGGTAGGAAGTATGAAGTAAGATATATTACATTCTATTTATTCCGAAAATTGGACAGTTTTAACATTATAATATTATATAAAACAAATTTAATTTTATTGACTAAGTATAAAGAAACACTTAAGTTCAATTAATAACAGTCAGTTTATCCAGATTTACGTGTGGAATAATTAAAAGCCACATATAAAAATAAGTTAAATAGAAATGACTACAATATTATTACATTATATAGACATTGTAATAATATATGTTTACTGTGTTCACTCAGCTTGCAACTGCACCGGCATATTGTTAACAATTTAGCGGAGCGACCGCGACGTGCGACTCCCACGAGAAATAACGAGGAGTGTGGACGTGTCCGCTCGATTACAACTCTGTTCGATTGTAAGTTATTCTTGTTCTAGAGATTTGTTTTGTAGCATTTGGATCGACAGGGGAGATGTTTCTGTTTTATTTTTCATCATAATATGATTTATTAGTGGTAAGTCACTCGTATGCGTCTAGGTAGGTACCATATCAATGTAGATTTGTACCGTCAAGCACCAGTGATAATGCCTTATTTTGTACCGTTTTGTAAGACTCTGTAGCCATCGATATTACAGGGCATTATGAGACTTATGATAATGCTTGCCGATGTGCTACTAATAAACTCGGGTGCTGGCCGTCTGATACATTAGACTGAAAGTATTATAAAATATTATATTAATAGCTGTAAATATATTAGGTGGCCACTGAAAACCAGTGCTGTGTTTGTTTGACATAACAAAGTTTATGCTGAAATAGCCACCCAGTTATCACGGTGGGGATATATATTGAAGTACTTTTTAATATAAATATCATGTGTTCCGCGACAATCAATTATTCTTTCTTTTTAATATTTTACGCAGCATGCAGTACTTTATCACTTATCTATTTCTTTCTCTTATATATTTATCTTTATCTTTATACATGCTTACCATTGGGCAAACGATCTTCCGATCTCGTCTCTCAACTGCAATAAAAAACTTATTGCAACGTTTTTGTTGTATGATATAAAATTAATGCAGTTTAAATCCAGCAAGTAGCCGCTTATAGTGGATTTATTAGATGTATTTTTTTTTAAACCTTTTGACAATTTCCCAATGTTGTTATCGCCAGTCTTGTAAGATTTCCTATAATAGTTATATCGGCTGTTTCATCATATCCTTTAATGTTGGTTGCAGACGAAGAAGTAATCTAATTTACTATAGCTCAGCTCACATAGCTGAGAAAACGGCACATAACACAGTAACTCCAAACTTCAAAACGTTTACATATTAATTTCAATCATAATATACTTTTTTATTTATCTGAAACAAAGTAAACGCTTCGACTAATTGAAGCAAAAAAATATAGTTGATACGGACACAAAAGTTTAAAGGCGATTTATTTTTTTTCATTTGTTCAGCTACTTTTGTTGCTGACTGTATACATATAATACATACTCCTAGCTACGCGTACTAAACTAATATAGATCAGTTCTTTGTGTCCAACCGGCGTTACCCTTTAATCTCTGGAAACAATAGATGTCACGTCACTGGTGACTTTTGGCCTGAAAATATTGGGGATTGCTCTACTCCGATAGTAATAATAATAATAAATAATATCAGCCCTGTACTATATACTTGCCCACTGCTGAGCACGGGCCTCCTCTACTACTGAGAGGGATTAGGCCTTAGTCCACCACGCTGGCCTAGTGCAGATTGGTAGACTTCACACACCTTCGAAATTCCTATAAACTTCTCAGATGTGCAGGTTTCCTCACGATGTTTTCCTTCACCGTTAAAGCGAACGATAAATTCACAAAGAATACACACATGATTTTTTAGAAAAGTCAGAGGTGTGCCCTTGGGATTTTAACCTGCGGACATTCGTCTTGGCAGTCCGTTCCACACCCAACTAGGCTATCGCCGATAGTAATTAAGGATATTGGTTCGTAAATGAGCGTGATAAATCGGCGCTTTAGCATAGCTTAGGTTGTACTGCATGCCGCTATTTTATTTTATTATACAATTATTACATACAATTAATATTGGTTCAGTTTTCTTAATATTGTTCTTATATGCTTACCAAATAAAGATGTACCAACATTCACAAATACACTTATTACGAACAGACTATTATAAAATATGACAAATTTCAATATTAATATAAACTATAAAAGAAAAAACATATAAGAAATTTCAAGAACTTAGTTATCATATAGCTAAGCAAGTTCCGCTGTTGATATATTTCACGTCCGCACGGATAGCGACTACAAGGTGTTAAAACCCGCCATAGTGGCCCACGTAAGTAAGTCACGTTCCGGGATCATCCTGCCTACATCCGGTTCCAACAGGCCGGCATAATAGGCTATCGGACTCATTTTGGTTCTTTACTATTATCAAATATTTACATAATATAAATTATAACACAGAAGGAATTATTAAAATCCGGTAAAAAGTCAACAAGTTATAAGACTTAGAATTTCGGTGGAAGGGGTAATTAATAAGAAATAGAAAAGAGACGAAATATCCACATGTGACGTCATCGGGAGTTACGACGCGTGCGAAAGAAAGAGATGAAGCGATATCCTCACATCGCGCCCCGCGCACATTACAATTTTTAAATATAAATTACTCGCTCATTTTTTAACCAATATTTATGCAGTTTTCACAGGAGTGCTTCTTTTTCGTATTATTAACCATTAAATATAGAATAATGTACAAAATCAAGTATAGGCCGGTCCCCTATTGTGTCGACTGACCAGTAGTAATTATCTCTCGTCAGTCGACATGCTATTGGAACCCACTCCACTTACCATTTGGTGCAGTGCGGTCACTTTACCATGCACGTACGAAACATATTTAAAAAAAAGTACGAAAAATATTTTAAAAGGAATTGTCTGTTATAGATACATTGCTACATGCTTGGATTGTTCAGTATTCTTGAAAGGATGGATATACATAGATACATAGATAATAATTTTTTTAAACCCCTCGTATGTAAAAGAAAAAGAAAACACATTTATTTTTTAGACAATTTTGTATAATTATATGTAATAAAACGTTAATGGTTTGTTATGATTTTAAATGATTATTCCAATCACATTTATGTTCCAACAATAAATATTCAGTCACAGTTACTTCAGCGAGAAAATCTTTTCCTGGAATAAAAAGTCTATCATGTCATATTTTCCTGGTAAAAAAGTATGGGTTCATTTTATTTATTTTAACTGTTACAATATTTGTTCACGAACATCACCGTAAATATTTTTCTCAGAATAAATGTAACCCTGAATTCATTTCAATAAAGTTCATATTATTCAGAATCAGTACTGATTCGAAAAGGTTCCTATTAGACTAACAAAAAAGACATATAAATGAACATAGACACATTGATCAGTCTTTTCAATATGAGTCGATAATCGTAAGAAATAACATTCACTGTGTACAAAAACAGTTCTTAAATCCATATAATACGGTTCAAATTAAAGATACCTCATAAATAAATGTACGTAGAAACAATGGACGAACGATACGGACCGACAACTCGCGCAACGAGATAGTTCGATTTCACTTACTCGAATTTCCACTGGGAAGTGTGAAATGTTTGAGCCAGATACGCTGCTTTTGTTCGATACCAATTTAGTGAATATTTTTTACATTAAAACCTAATATATAGTTTCAGAGATTGAGAATTTGTTTTTATCTATTTTATGAGTTAAAAACTGCTTTACAGCAGGTTTCTAAGGCCCTACTCGGTAGTAGAGGAGGCCCATGCCCAACAGTGGGACAGTATATAATACAGGGCTGATAATATTACGGTAGGCTTTATTTAATCCCAGATTAAATTAGAGATATTTTATAAGATGGACAGATCAAACCATTCAAAATATGCTTATTTGAAGAAGGCCTCCATCCACAGGTACTGCCATATTTCAATCATGGTAGAGAATAGAAAAGAGCGATGGTAACAGTCTTTCAATTTATATTTTATTTTAATAAACTACTCAATGATACAGAGGGGTGGCAATCTTATATTGGTTAGTAGGATTTTTTTAGCATTACATTTATTTTTGTATTTATAATGTATTTTTAGCCGAGTGACCTATTTAAACTCACAGCAGCTCATTCTACATGTAAGTAACCAAAATATACGCAAAAAATAATAATTGTCAGAGTACCTAAATCTAAAAAAAAATTCAGTCGTCCAATGTGTGGTTACCTTTGTGCTAACTACTTGTTTGACCTATTTTATCGGCCTGAGAAATTTAATCCGTTTTCCCTTTACTTCAAACATAGCTTACGACACGCAAATATGGGTGCACTAATTCCCGTAAAAAAGTAACGTCATATATTTTATATATTTTTTTTTCTTTTTTTAATTAGGGACTTTTATCCAAAGGTGGCATGTCAATCCCATCGTATCCTAATCCATATAATGCTGACAACCTAATCTTACTAGTGAAAATGCAACTGACTTATTGATGCATATATATTTTAAACAACGCGCTAGCTTCTTCTGATTTATATATATTTGAGAATAAAACACTGAATGGGTCCTTAAACAGGTACCTCAATTTACCTTACATACCGAATAAACTTAATATTCTTTATTGCCTCAATTCGTAGCCTATTTTCGATAGTACTCTATTAAATTTAATCAAATAATTATTAAATTTTAATTTGCATAATGGTACTATTCGAGATATGCCTTGAGTTAAACTGGTAGCCTCGTACTCAAAGTAAGTCAAACTCAAAGGAGCGAGTAAAGATCGCGCATCTCAAACCGTGGCACATGCGAAACTTAACAACATGTTATGAAATAAGAAAGTTGATGTGTTACACAAGCATGTTCGCCAACTCTGTGTTCAGTTCGAATTACCATACTGTTAGTTCTCGATGTTGTGTCGAATATTGACTTCCAAAGAAAATTAACTTTGCTTGACTGATAAAAGTCGCAGGAACACGCTGCATGCAGACCGCTTTTAACCGGTCTGTCTGGAAATCTTTAGGGGAGGCATATGTTTAGCAGTAAAAGCGGCGATAGACTAGTTAGATATGGAACGAACTGCCGAGACGATTGTCGCAAGTTCAAAACCCAATGGCACACACCTCTGATTTTTCTAGATATTATGTGTGTATTATTTGTGAATTATCACTTGCTTTAAAGTAGAAGGAAAAAATCGTGTGGAAACCTGCATACCTGAGAAATTTTATATAGGAATTTTCAGGGTGTGTGAAGTCTAACAATCCGCACTGGGCCAGCGTGGTGGACTAAATCCTAATTCCTCTTAGTAGTAGAGTAGGCCCGTGCCGAGCAGTGAGACAGTATTATAATATAGGGCTGATATTATTATATTATTATTATGTTTAGCAGTGGACTTTATGTGGCTTATAAAGATGATGATGACTGCAATATAGAAGCCTCAGTGGCAATGACAGCCATGACGATCTTCATGAAATTACAGAGGAATGGTATACCGAATGCGAATTTCATTTCTCATAATCGCGATGAGGTGTGTTACGTGTCAGGGAGTGAAATAGACTATCAACAAATGTCTACTATATTATTACACAATAGTATCGAAATTTCAAAATATTTAATCAATGAAATGAATTAAATAAAAACTATTTAACGTATTTTATCGCGGTTTTATATTATTATTTTCTCCCGACGTTTCGAAGACTTTGCAGCCGTCATGGTCACGGGGGGGACTGAGGTGTTGTTCATCCGTAAAGTCAAAGTTACAATATCTACCTACATTTCTCAAATATACAACTTTTTTAAATTTTAGCTGTTGACGGTCCGATCTACGCAGAATGAGCTCACAGTGTCTTGAGGTCTGGCAGCCGGCCGGTCACCGTCAACAGCTAAAATTTAAAAAAGTTGTATATTTGAGAAATGTAGGTAGATATTGTAACTTTGACTTTACGGATGAACAACACCTCAGTCCCCCCCGTGACCATGACGGCTGCAAAGTCTTCGAAACGTCGGGAGAAAATAATAATATAAAAAACCGCCATAAAATACGTTAAATAGTTTTTATTTCAATGTCTAACATTCGCGTAAACATAAGAAATCACAATGAAAGGAAACTACATCTTGTTCTAAACAGCACCATCTGTTAGTTCTCACATAACAAGGAGAGAATTAATATTGATGGTAAGTAGAAACAGCTGTATATTTGAATTACAAGCATGATCATTAATTCATGATAATAAACTGATAGTTATAACTATAGAAAAATCATTGTCAACAAAGCAGAGAACCCGCAACTTCTATTAGAAACTGCACACATTTCGAATCAAATTCGCTCACGAACCCAAACCGATAGTAGGTACCGTATTGTGTAAGTTTCAATGGGCCCTCGCGAAACGCATCGCGGTAGAACTTCCAGATAAGGGGTGGTAGGCACGTGAGGCGACTTCGTATGCACTTTTCGTGCCAGACTAATTGATTTATACGTTATGTGCTCTGCACTTTAACTCCCTTTTTGGGATATAATAAGTTTATTGAGCTCTTATGGCCTTAGTTATAAACATCATTGTGAAGTTTGTTTATTCTACAATATACGATCATGTATGATAATTTTTGCATAACAGAGAAACTGCATTTTCCTGACACAATGTAGTCTTCCTAGACATTGATATCAGCATAGTCTTAATCAAATTTAGCATCTTCTTGATTTTGTGTCGCAGGATGACCAGTGGTGACCGCAGTGCAGAACTTTGTGATTTAATATTTGGGCAAGACTTCCAGATTCTGGACATTACGGCTGAAATAACACATTTTCATTTTTTTTTACTTGGGATTGGAACCTTTATTCAGAACAAATTTTAGAACATCTTCATAGTTTCTGCCGTCATTTAGTTGCTTCAAAATTTAGAAAAATAAGTAGACTATTTTAAGTATACTATTTTCGATGTCTTCCGTAGAGATATAAAATAATAAAGTTTTATATCGATATGCAAACAAATCGATTACTCAGACGATGAATAGCTGATCAAAACGAACATCAATTGGAAAAATCACAATGCACTCATATTCCGGTTGAAATCTGATTTCTCACGGGACGTTGGTATCGACGAGTTCCTACTCAGCAACTCTGAATGCTCACTCAGATATTTATGAAGATTAAACAGTCTAGACAGTTAATACGAACCTTTTTCAAATCTGGAATGAATGGGGATAATGTTGAAGTTGGATGAGTTTGAAAAGGGTTTGGTTTTAAGTGAATTGGTCAGTTGATGAAAGAAAGATAATACTCGATCAGATTATATTAAATAAAGTTAGAACATGTTAGTACCAGATAACAATAGACGGGCTTATTACGCTGATTTGTTGGTTGTAGGATATATTTTATATCCGCCCGGATAGCGACCATCGTACACAAGGGGTTAAAACCAACCATCGTGACTCTCGTCAGTGTGTCGCGTTCCGGGATCAGACTGTGTATATCCGGCACCAATAGGCCGGCATAATTGTGTCAACTGCTAAGGGACAATCATATCTCGTCAGTCGATAATCTATTGGACCCTAGTCTATTTACCTTCAAGTGCAGTGTCGTCACTTTGTTATAACCGAATAAAAGAAAAACAGCGCGACACCTTAGATATCCAAAAAATACCGATATCAATTTATTCATAGCACCATAAATCGAAAGCAACTCCATTAATCCTTTTAACCCTCGACCCTAATACATGGAAAATGGAAACAATTTACCTTTTCGATATCAGTCACTTATTCCCGATTCGCGATTAACTTGAAGTCAATCAGACCCACAGGTATTGTAAGTTATTTGTTACCGTTTTACCCAGAATTAGGGACTGAGAAGCCTTTTTAAATAAATGTTTTTAAAAAATATTTCAAGAATACTTGTTACGGATTGAGTTCTTTATATAATACTTTTGGGTTGATTGGTGTTAAATACTTGATAAGATTAGTTTTTTTTTCTTTTTTCAATGAGTTGACTCGATCGATTTTGTATTGTTTTTGTATCAGAGATTTAAATTCAGTATTTGTTCAACTTTTTCTTCATAACAGTAATCATTCTTCATGCTTAAAAGAACAGTACAAGTCCCCAACTAGAAGCAACGGAAAACATTCCCAACCAAAACGTAAACTTTTTTAAAAATATTTTTTCACTCAAACGGATTGTCAAAGAAGCTGCCTTTTCCTACCCTACGGGCAGTACTAGCAATGAACAGACCCACAGTGTAATTTTATTCAGTTTTGCAAAATCCCTTTGTGGACTGGAACACACGTACATTGTTAAAGAATTTCGTTGGGCTGTTGTTTAGTTTGGATGTTCGTTTGCCTCCAATAGTGGTTCCTTGTTTGTAAAGTTTGAAATGTAGTTTCGAATTATAGAGAGGCCTTGCTATGACGAAAAACCAGTCTTCCAGTTTCTTGGTAATAAAGCTAGCGAAGAAACTTTGAAAATGATTTTGAGAATGAAATATTCAAATATAATTTAATATTGGCGGCTGTCTTGGTGTATATTACGGTACGACTGCGATGCTGAGGTTTCGGATCCTATGTCCAGGTCGGGCAAAGGGATTATGGGGTTTTTCTACTATCATCCCAATATCGGGTATCAGCCCGATATGTCAATAAACTCAGCCTATATCAGTGGTAGCACCTCTGGCTACACCTTCGGGGATAAAGTCGTGATGAGTGTTTTTGTTTGCTTATAATCTAATATTTGTTTCATCAACGTAAATATTTATTTCCTTGTTTGGCAAATAGCTTCTCAGGTTCTTCATTGGTTTATAGCAGAACCTTCTCAAAATCTTTAGCAAATTTTCATTACAATGTCTAAGATATTATTAATATCTAAAATATACGGTGAGACAAAAACGTCCATCACCAAACCGCTAAATCTGATTACTGTTTTATCTCCTGCTTTAGTATTCCAATAGTTATCCTTCATTTATTATTACATTTTACAGAACAATTCATTTATATTCGCTTAATGCCCTTATCCTCATCATTATTTTATTATATTGAACTGAAATTTGCTAGTTTGTTTGTGAATATGTTTTCTAATAACAACCTTTTAGTATTAAATCATTAACTAATTAAATTGATGTTGACATAAATTCTTCTTAGTAATGAATTATTAACCAGAATAGTTAATTGTTTGTTTAATTGCTCTAATAGAAGCCAATTGGGTCTCGGGATAGAAGCAATCAAGTCTATAATACCAAGAATCGTACGTCCACTATACATCTTTGGAAAACAAGAGGAGGTTTAAGTGGATACAGCTCAATAGTCAGAACATTTACAGTCATATCCAGGTTTTAGAAGGGGAGGGGACTGGAAAGACGACTGTATACATTTGAAAAAAGAATAACTGAACGTTATTGGTGCTGAATGGGCTAAAACCAATTGTTAGTTAAACAAAGTTTATTTCGGAAGAGGTTTGAACCAAGACCCTCTAGCTAAGCCCATGTGAACATCTACCTATAATACAAATATTATTGTATTATAGGTAGATGTGCAAAGGAAATTAAATAACCCATCAGTTACATCGAACAGACAGAAACCAACAAAAGGAATACCATAAAACACCAAACAATGGAGACAGTTTTTCACTTCACATTCATAAAAGACGCAAATTCGTCCGACGCCGCAGTAGAATTTTGTATGGCAGCTAAAAGCTCTGAAACGCCGCAACCGCAGCGTTACGCCTGTTTACCGAGATGAACGACTGGGGAATCCATCTCAAGTCTCGTGGAATGTATCTAAACCCTTTAAACTCATAAATCTTCGACTACTTGGCACCGCGGTTTCATATTGATACAAATTCTTGGAGCGTTAAAGCTTGGGTACACTAGAGTACATTATTGAGTGTATTTTTATTTATATAAGAACGAAGAGTCTAGTAAGAGGCTCAAGTGAATTCAGAACTGTCAAACACTGATTGCTTTTGCGCTGCGATCTCGACTATATAGATGTTACAAGTTCAATATAATAACTTATTTATTTATTTCATCGTCTAAGTTTCTCAGACCGGAACACACCACAGCTCACATCAGGCTAGCGAACTATATTTGCCATCTAGGAAATGTGTCTTCAGTCAAATTCTCGCTAACTAAGGTTTATTTGCAAGTGTGCAACCTCCGAAAATACGCTATACATTATTATTGACGTGTGCCCGCAATCACAGCTCGAAGCCTGATATATTGAGTGAGGGAATGTAGGGGCACGTGAGGTGTGCGCCTAACACGCAGTATTGGGCAACGTACAGGAGCAAAATGTGGGCGGGAACGCCGCGTTTAAAAAACCGCTATCGATGACTATATTTTAATGGTACTTATAATTCGATATCCATAATCAGAATATAAATTAATTAGTGTGGGTTATGAAAAACTTAAGTTTCATGATAAAAAATTATAGATATGATAATAATACATATTTCTATATTTAGTACTAGCTTTTGCTCGCGGCTCCGCCCGCGTTATAAAGTTTTTCAGGCTAAAGTTTTCCATTATAAAAGTAGTAGTTTCCCGGGAGCCTATGTTCTTCCCAGGGTTTCAAACTGTCTCCATACCAAATTTTATCTTAATACGTTGGGTAGTTTTTGAGTTTAAGACGTTCAGGCAAACGGATGCAGCGGGGGATTTTGTTTTATAATATATTTTTTAGAACTTTTTAAGAGGAATAATCCCGTCATACATCATTGTTGCATAACTTTAACTGTTTACGCAGCGCACGCAACGGAAGCACTCAAAACTAATAAATTGTCCCTGTATTTGTAACATGTTTCATTACTGCTCCGCTCCTATTGGTCATAGCGTGATGATATACAGCCTATAGCACCCCACAAATAAAGGGCTATCCAACGCAAACAGAATTTTTCAGTTTGGACCGATAGTTCCTAAGATTAGTAAACAAATATAATGAGAAAGCTTCGAACTGCTAAGCTATCGGGAGTTACACGTGTCATTGTGAGTCAACCATAAAAGATAGACATATGCTGTCGTGGGATATTTTTTACATAATTTTAAGGAGAACATTTCCGTCATACATGATTTCTATGTAGCTTTAACCATTAAGGTTGCACACGCGACGGAAGCTTAAAAATGGAGTAACTTCTCCCGTTTTCCCAACATTTCCCTTCACTGCTCTGCTCCTATTAATTGTAGCGTGATGAAAAGTATACTATAACCAGCACAGGAGTATGAAAAATAATTGTACCAAGTTTCGTTAAAATCCGTCGAGTAGTTTTTGTTTCTATAACGGTTATACAGACAGACAGACAGACAGACAGACAGACAGACAGACAGACAGACAGACAGACAGACAAAAATTTTACTAATTGCATTTTTGGCATCAGTATCGATCCCTAATCACCCCCCTGATAGTTATTTTGGAAATATATTTCATGTACAGAATTGACCTCTCTACAGATTTATTATAAGTATAGATATAGATGAAAGGCTTATTATTTCTTAATTATTTTTTTTTTGTTAACTGTGAACTCGTAGTTATCACTAATATGTTACATATTCGTTTAGTGTTCACAAAACATCCTTTGATCAGATACAACAAACCAACTCCAAATAGTTACCTGTATTCATTCTCCTTAAATAACAAGCAGCCACTATTAAAAGTTTTAAGCCGTTCACGAACTTTCGCACTTAGAGAAAGATTCTCCCACGAATTAATCAATTTTAACATTTTAGACTGGGAAACAAGAAAGTAATATGTTAGCCTCAGATCCAGGAACATTAAGAAAAGGCTAATTAAGACAATTTATTCAGTGGATTTGTTTGGTATTGGTGCCCAAATAGAAAAATACGGAGTTCAATCACTTAGAAAAAGATACATCTACGCACTGTCGAAAAGAGAGTAGCTGTTAAAAAAATTAGGGTGATATAGACCGCCGTGTGTTTACACAATCAGGTGAAACGTGCCTCAAGCAACGCCACACGAAATTTGAATCGACGTTTCCGTTGATAAAAACGCCATAAATTACGGGAAAGAACGAGATTTATTTCTAATCTTTTTGACGCTCATTTTTATATAATAGAATAAAATTTTCACTTGAATTATGGACATATTTTTATGATGTTTGAATAAGACTATGTCTATATAAAATGATGAGACGAACAGTTTGGTCATTAGCTTACGGTAGTCGCCTCGCCTGCAGATAGCAAATTAACTAGTTTTACAATATTATGTCACTAGCGACTATATTTAGACAAATTAGATGTATACAGTATAAGGCTGAAGAATCGCACCAAATATTATGTTACATTTTAATTTGCAGTAATACAATACTTGCACGTTACTCCTTGACGGCAGATATAGAACAGAGTGTATAACATATAATTTGATATATACTTTTTCATCTTTCTTTCTAATTGGTTCATTATCTCTAACTTAAAAATATAGCCAGCAAATATAAAGTATTCCTGGTATTCATTATTATCAACTGTGGACAAACAATCAGTACAATTTATCCAAAGGAAATTGGAGTATCACAAACATAATATGAACTAACAACGAGGACTGTCGAAGAAAACCTCACATATTTCTAAGATATCACGGATGAAGCCACGTATAGGTAAGAAAGTGCAAGTAATTTGCATAATAGCTATTTTACGTGGTAGAGCCGGTCTTTAGACAACTTTGTCAGGAATATAAGGTCTCTATTAGCTTGCACTGCTTCTTAGAAATGATGTGACATGATAATTTTGTAATAAAGTTTTTTTAGTTGACTGAAATTTATGGAGGGTTTTTTGAACTTCGCCTTTTTAGATACATTATTACGTCAATTGGAAATCTAGTTATGACTAATTCTCGGTTTATGTTACTGTAGCTTTCTTTCTCGCCCAATTTTCTTATATAATCTGGATGTTATCTCGTCTCTGGATCAGTAGGATATAAATCCATAAGGAATGAATCCAGCATGAAGTCCACATTATACGAGGTTGCGAAAACCAAATAATTATTAACAAGTTTCTGCTAAAGCATCAAATGTAGAAGGGATAATAAAACCGCGTTTACACTGAATATTGATCACAAAACTGTTAAAACATACGTGCATATGCGTGAATTCCCAGCAGCGTTACCTTGGAATGGAGCAGACAGAGAAATCCGGGATTTGCTGGAAGGTGCGAGCGAAAATGCAATCTCTCGGTAACTAAAAAGTTTTCCAAGAAAACGATCGTGAGCACTCTGCTCCGGCCTTTTGTGATACATCGTTCGAAAGAATGGACAGTTAAATATTTATTAAAAAATATTGTTTTATTTTTACTTAATAAATATAAAATGGATGGTAAAACTGCGCGTGTTATGCTTTGGTGATTAAAAATACAATGATACAACGAGAGTGATATACTCGATAACCCAGTAAAACCTAGTTTTTTTCCACAAATTTTATTCTCCTTCTATAGAAGTCAGTGAGGCATCTACAATTATCTTATCCTTAGATGTTCATAATTCAAACATTATTCAGATTTCCATTTTCAAAAATCAATCTGAATCAATTTAGTTCCTATCAAATTCACACATATCAATTTATTTGTATCGCTCTACCTCAAAACGCAGTAATATTAGCATTCTTAGACGGCAGTGTGTCGCGGGTGAAAAGTCGGCCCGCCAATGTTTACTGACGACTCTGAAGGCGGAAGCTTTCACATTGCCTCGGAGCCTTTTTGTTTGCCACCTCCCCTCGTGACTCATGCGGCCACAATACAAACTCACTTTAAACTCAATCAATGACGTCATTATCAAATGGAAAATATTTAAGTATTGTTTGCCCATATTTGATACAGATAAACAAACCCAGCCTATATCACGCAAGAGCATTTTTTCACTCTCTTATTAGCTTATTAATTGGATAATTAAATACTGAAACAAAATTTAGAATTATTGCATTTTAATAACCATATTTATCATAAAAAATGGCTGGTTATGGGAAATATTCTATATCCGCCCGGATAGCGACCACCGTTCACGAAGTGTTAAAACCCGCCATAATGACACACCTAAATGTGTCCCGTTCTGGAATCAGCCTGTCTGCATCCGGTTCCAACAGGCCGGCATAATAGGCTACCGGACTCATTTTTGTTCTTTACTATTATCAAATATTTACAAAATATAAATTATAACACTGAAAGAATTATTAAAATCCGGGAAAATATCAACAAGTTATAAGTCTTTGAATTTCGGTGGAAAGGGTAATTTACAAGAAACAGAAAAGAGACGAAATACGCACATGTGACGTCATCGGGAATTACGACTCGTGCTAAAGAAAGAGATGAAGCGATATCCCCACATCGCGCCCACTTCTGTACATTACAATATTTTAAATATGAATTGCTCGCTCATTTTTTAACAATTTTTTATGCAGTTTTCGCAGCAGTGCTTCTTTTTCGTATTATTATACATTATATATAGAATAATGTACAAAATCAAGCATAGGCCGGTCCCCTATTGTGTCGACTGCCGAGGGGTAATCATCCCTCGTCAGTCGACATTCTATTAGTCTCCACTTCATTTACCATTAAGTGCATTGGGGTTTCTTTGCCGTGCCATAAAAAATAAATAAAAAATACTAGTACATTTTGAACGAATAATTTATTACGGACCAAGAGTCTACTCGGGACAAAATCCCGTTCCGTGCAACGTCTAAAGAGAACTAGCAAAGCAAAAGCGGGTACAGACAAAGAATTAACAAGGTTTGTATGCGAGGTGAACTACGATTTTAATCTTGGACAAATGCGAGACTCGAACAACATTAAGGTGCAATTGTTTGTTATAAATATTTGAAGTGCTTTTGCTGTTCCGTGCAATTTATGAATCCAGGAAAATCTGAGATTATTTTCAAAGTTTTGAGCGGAATACATGGTGTTCTTTCACCGTCTTCAGAATGTATTAATCTCATGCATTAAGTATATTGCTACCCAAATAAACAATTAAAACAGAAGGGTGGAATATAAGTAAATGACTTAGTTCTTATATTTTATTAGACGGACAGCGTTTCATTTAGTGCACACAATTGAATGTCCACTGAAATTAATGCATCGGCTATTTATATCCATCATATTAGTAGTTACACAGTTAAGTATGTGTCACAAAATGTCATCCCTCATAATATAATAGTTTATAGTCTATGTTTGATAAATAAATATATAAAGTTGTAGTCTCTGGATCACGCGTTGAGTACAACGTAGTTTTATTTTAAATAACAGATATCGTGTCACGTATAATTAACAGCGGACCATAGGCAATGATGAAACTTCTGGCTGGCTCGAGTGAAAGTTACGGCATTCACCCTTCATGGCATTGCTTTGGCTTTGACTTTGGCTCGGCTTTGGTTCGGCTTTGGGTTAGCTTGGCTTAACACATGGCTGCATGGCTGACTTTACTTAGCATGTGCTCTGCTGTTACACAATACAAAAATACCCAATCAACATTGATTAATCACACTTTAGTTGTACAATGGTACGATTACAATCATTTATAAAATGGATACAACAGGTTATAATGATTATTAACAAATAATCCTCACAGCTTGTTTTATCTATTTTCCACCACTACAGCCATTTACATGTTTTTGAACGCACAGCATTTTGTAAGAATTACTAATTACTACTTTAAAAAAAAATAATACCATGTTTTGAAGGATTTTTGTTCAATAGAACATTGAAATGAGTGAACATTTAGCCAGGAAAATTATATTCCCACTTCCACACAGACATCATTATTGAACCTTCACATCTTAAAATAAAATTATATAACTGGCTGAATCAGATATTTTATTTTTTTATTCCAATTATAGTATTTTTTCTACAAATGTTTTTTTTTTATAATCTTTGCGAAAATAAATATCTAAACAAAAATCATTTTGTAACCAGTAATTGTAATGATCCTTATGATACAACATAATAAGGACGTGCTTCATTTTCGATCTGAGTCTGTCATGACTTTGTAATTCAACGTTCTGGATACTGTTGCTTCTTTTACTGCCGGAATTTCAGCTCACAAAATGCATTGTTATCACATTCCGCAACGGATGCCATAAAAAGAGCATCTCCTTAAATATGCTAAAAGCGAAACATCCCAACAAAAGCTGTGGCGCTAGTAAATGGATTTTGTGAAATATGAAACTCGTCTGTTAGAGATTACAGTGCTTGCACCCGCTCCCGTTCGCTTTTTGTTTGGCAAATATATTTCTAACAGATAAACCGTTTGTGCGTATTGATATCTTTAGTCTCTGTTATTTCAGTATAACATTCATTGAAATATATATTGTTACTAGTAGTAGGTCTTTTGTAAGCGATATTTCGTCTAGTTTATATATAGATAAATTCTAACCATTTATATGTTTTGCCAAACCGAGTACAGGCACTATTGTTCTGGTTTAATTACTAGAAAACTTATGTTTAATATCTCAAAGGGTTACACAGTATATTTCCATTTTATAATTTTCATTCTAAGAGTTTATTGATATTACATTATCCCGCTCAGTTTCTAAATTATAACACACGGAGAAACTCGTGAATTATTGAATAGAAGACGGTCTCTTTCACATCTAAACTAAATCTACTAAAAGTTTTCCGAAGTGTTAACAACATGTGCCTAGCGTTGTCATTAGAAGCTGTATCAGGTAAATCTAAACAAGGGTATGAATAAATCATTATTCATAGCAAGTCGGTAAATTCCTTTGGAGCGGCCGGAAGACACCGGATAGCCGGATAAACGCGACCCGGTGCACTAGGCTTATTAACCGGTCCAAGTGCTGTATAAGATATTAACCGGATAAAACCCGGTACGAGCGGGATAGTGGCGGCCTCTGAATACTTTATACTGATGCTAGATGAATAAATCATCCGCTTTGCTGTTGTGGTGAAATTCAATTTTAAAGTAAATAAAGTTTTAATTTGGTAAATATGTCAATACCAGGACAACGAGCCAATATTGTCACAGCCTAGAGAGGATTGGAACGTTCAGCCGGGACGAAGGTTGCGGTTTAATTTCTACCACAAGGCAATTATTTCTGCGAGAAATTATTTAGGTCTGTAAATTTCTACGTAACTTGCAGGTGAGACGTTCTTGAGTAATTATGTCTGACACAATCATATTTTAGCAAAGACCAAAATCGAAACACAAAATCAACGCCGAATTGTTAAATTACAAATGATCAATCAATAAAAATAATACCATTATAGTAGTTGAAAAGGCTTGTGAATACGTCTGACGTGGCGAACGTGATTGTGTGAAGGAAAAATTGAATTTCACTTCATATCGCTTAGGATTGCTGACCGCAAGCCGGGCTCGAGCGTACTCGCCTGACCTTATTAGGGCACCCCTCGCTTTGAGGTCTGTGAGAGGAGAAAAAACACAATAGCCACGTATTGCTTCAGTTTCCAGCTTCAGTAATGCGTTTGGAAACTGGATATTGAAAGTTACAAATGCTTGCTCAGAAAGAAGATCTCAGATAGATTACAATAGTGGGAAAGGAGTTTGGTATAAATCATTATTTTTATCGGCTAGCTAGTTAGCATTACCAAGAATTTCACAAAGGAGTCGAAACCTATGGTATATTTCCCGTTGACCGGGAAACATGAAATTTTGCAAAGCAATATAGTACAGTATATTATCTAAAAAACATAAATCTGACAACCGTAAAGATGCACTCGATTAACAAAAAAAAAAACGAATTTACTATCATGAACTTTTTATTTACAGCTAAGTTTAAAGAAAAGTTTGTCAAGTTTAAACTTATTATATACTTAGATACCTTGCATTCAAGTTCGATAAGATCTTAATTGCTGGTAAAGTAATGCTTCCACTATGAACATTATTGATTATGCCGAAACCTGATAAATCACCAGTTAACAAATCTAATTGAAATTTCAAATACATTCACAGGCCGACGAAATGCAAATTCACAAGGCAAACTGCACTAGATATTCCAGAAATTCTACCTTTCAAATATCGATATTATTCCCTTAATACAGGAATAGGTGGAATCAGCCGTGTATTGAGTTTTTAGGACAGAAAATCCCTTGTAGCTTCTAATAGTTACGGTACTTTATTTGTGTCATAGTTGAGAGCTTATTCCCACCTAAAAAGTCGGCAACACATCTTTATACCCAATGGTACTAGAGATGTTCACGGGCGCCGGTGATCACTTACACAAACGTATGCTCGTTAGTCCCATATATCCTACAGAAACACATAAATATATTGCGTCATTAAATCTGCTTAGAATTGCGCTAACCATAAACGCCGTAGACAATTCATATAAAATCTGCCGTTAAGCAAACTCCACTAATCACACAAAGTTATCTTCAAGAATAATATTATCTTATCAAGACATCTGCTAATCATTCCTCGTCGAATAGCCAACGATAATGTTCGACGATTTGCTAAAGATTAATTAGGGGCTTCGTAAAACGCCAGCGTTTATGTTTAGCCTACGCATAAAGTTGCTGATACTCCAATACGCCCACGGTCGTTTAAAAGTCAGACTTCTATTGGGATTATATAACTTAAAAACAGAATTTTTAGTGCGAAACTGGTATAATAATATCAGCCCTGTGTATGTACTGCCCCACTGCTGGGCACGAGCTTCAGCTACTACTGAGAGGGATTAGGTCTTAGTTCACCACGCTAGTCTATTGAGGATTAGTAGACTTCACACACCCTCAAAATTCCTATAAAGAATTTCTCTGGTATGCAAGTTTTCTCACGATGTTTTCCTTCACCGTTAAAGCAAGCGATAATTCACAATTAATACACACGTATGTTTTTTTTTTTCAGAAAATTCAAAGATGTGTGCCCTTGGGTTTTGAACCTGACATTCGTCTCGGCAGTCCGTTCCAACCCAACTAGGATACCGCTGCTTAACCTAGTATACGCGTATTATTTCTTTACTGAACATATTACCGCAATTATAACATGATAGGTCTTTGGTATAACAGAGTCTGACTGGGTAGAAGTCAATGCTTTGTCAGTTCTATCTTAGCCGAAAATCCTTACAAAATCATTATGAACCTAACCTACAACAGCGCCGAGAAAACTCAACAAAGTTATAAACCGTTGCTACAAAATATTTTGTGCCTCACGAAACGCCACGCCATCTTGAATGGGAGGCGACCAGAAAATATAACAGAGATAAATTAATGAAACCATTGCGGCTGGCAGTTCTCTGTTTATCTGAAATTAAATCGTTTGTTTGTCGATACGGAAGAACTGTTTGTATGGCCCGCGCATAAATTGTTACATTTCCGAGCATTTGTTTTTATTGTTTAGGCTTAGATGTGGAAAAACTTATGGTAATGTGTTGGGGATGTAACCACCACCACCGTAAACCATTAGTATAAATCATATATGTGTTCGATATATGTTAGTATACTAATGGTTTACGGTGACGAACGTAGGACTATGCAGCGGTTTCTACTGTTCTGCTTGAGATCGGTATTGTTTGTAGAAAGGTAGTCACGCAATATGGAACTAGAAAATTACTCCTCTTGACGTGTTTAAAAAATCGTGATCATCACTACCTTTACAACATCGTCAGGAAACCTGCATACCTGAAAAGTTCTCTATAAATATTTTAAGAGTATGTGAAGTTGGCCAATCCGCAATAGACAAGCGTGGTGGACTAAGGCAGTAGTAGAAGTCCGTGCTCAGAAGTGGGACAGTATAAACACAGGGCTATTAAAATTACTCCCCTTAAAGCATCAAAACAATCAGTCAATACGAAAACCTACAAAATCCTCCAGCTTGAATAAGAATCTAAAATAATATCAGAGAAAGAGGAAGAAAATCCCGTCGTATCAATTCGTCGCGTGAATTACGAGATACATACAGAATACTAAACCGGGACACCTCCGGAACGAGGAATACAAATAGGCATGCATACATTCGCACCGATTGGATTTTACATTACCATAATAACTAGGCCAAGTATATCATAGAATTGGCATGGTTCTGAAAGCGCGACAAAAATATGGAAACGGAATTTTGTATTGTTTGTGAAAATGGATCGGGGACTGCAAATTAAGGAATCTACAGGGTTAATGGCTGTAAATTTATGAGTTTGTTTATATCTAGTATTGAAATGGTTCTGAAAATTCTTTCACTAATACAATGTACGCGATCCCTAAATATTATTTGACTGTATTTTAGAAGAATATAACTACTGTTATTCCAGAGAAAAAAAAATAAATACACGGAGTACCAAGCATAACCAAAAAATTATGTTATAAATTACTGAAGATTTATTGGAGAGGGAAGTATTATGATTTTTGAAAGTTGTGCAGTATCTATCTCTTAATATTGTCACATAAATTGAGGAAAATATCTATCGAAAAAAATGCTAATTTAATAATGCTAATAAATAATGTTGTACTAAAATGGGTCATTTTTTATAAATTGATTCAAAAACATTAATGATATGGACAGAGGGTACAAGGTGTCATTACAAACTTACGAAAGCCAAGCCACTTTTCCTTGCCGTGATTTCGTAGGAGATGATCTTGAATCAAAAAAGGAACCTAAAAAGGGAAGGTATTACCTCTCCCATAAAACCCAGACATCATTACAAATAAATACAAATTAAAGCCAAATCTAGAACTGTTATAACTTGCCAAATATACGCTTATACCACAACAAGGCTATAAATTACTGTCCCTGTTCATTTTCGCACAGTTATGGCAAAAAGTTTAGTGGACAAGTTCTGTGCAATAAGCCGGTAGGGCTACACTTTCTTGTTCCCAGCAGATGTTTGTGGCGAAAACGTGATTTTCGCTAGTTTTATAGTGTCTACGTGCTATTTTTCTATATCAATGACGAGATAAGTAGGTTAATAATCAATAGCAACATTATAACTTTGTATCAGATTCGGATCTTATGTTGGTTATGGAGAAGCATTTATGTTTCCTATTAGTTCGCAGGTTTTACTACTAGATGGTTGTTTTGAATTTTAAAAATAGTGTCTTCTTCTATACCATTAAATTAATAATTTGGAATGTTTTGAGCATCATAATGAAGTCAATATAAATGAAAAATGAACAGCTTCATTTGAACTAAAGAGATCATTCAACATAAATGAAAAAATGCTTTAAGCATATTCCCCGAACCCTACAAAAAGGGTCGAAAATCCAGATAAAGGATTTGTTACATACAAACAGCCTAACGAATTCCCTTTTACGCCTTCAAAAGGGCCTAAACCCTTACAAAGTTTTACATGTTTTTATCAGCGGGTACGGATTCAATTCCGTGAGGCATTCCGTCTTGGAGCCACTGTATCTTAGGATTTACGACTGCCCGTTGACTGAACGCCTCTGGAACATCCATTTATCTGTTTTACTACCCATAATTTACTCAAAGAGACGTATCCAGGTCATGAATAAGTCGAATATTTTGTATAGCAAGGGTTTTTTAATGGTGTGATTAGGGTTCCTAAATATAAACCTATGCAACGCTTAATAGAATTTAAGTACCATTTACCATCTAAAATTACCTACAATTTAAGAAATATCGTTGATAGTTACTAGCGTTAAAGGAAAGGAATGGTGAGTTTCTGAGCAAGGAAAAAAATTCCAATTTTAGATATAAGAGCAGTTATTCCTACCAATTTTACCTAACAGTAACACTTGGATACCCGTTTTTGGCATTATTACTAACTATTCTAGAATACCTTTTAGATATAATTGTCATGAACCATAAGTGAATACAGGATCAAAAAAATTGTGAATCATAAAAATTTGGTCCACTTGGTCGCTCCTAGGCTTTCCTATAAAATATACGGAGGGAAAAATTCTTGATTACTTTAGTCAATATCAATTTAAACAAAAAACAATAAAGAAGTTAAACTCAATATATACCTTTTCATAAAACTTGGCGTTCCAGTAAAAACCACAGCTTTGTGGTATCATTTAATCCAAAAATTCTCAGTGGAAACAATTCTGCATATTAAATTGTTCGAGGCTTAACATTCTATCTGTTAGCTCACATCCCTTCTCGAAGACAATACAAAAGTCTTTCAAAATGGACCAGAATTTACCCAATGTTTGCTCACGGCATATCTTAACAGGCTCCCCCATATTTGCGGACGTTATATTGTCTTTTAAGACAAATCAATTGTTAACACATGGTTAAATATTAAAATTTAATTTGGGCATATAGCGGGATAGGTTCCGATTTAATATCTAGTGCATTTACTGATTTTGATGTTATATGCTTGGTGAATGGAATTTCTTCTTATAAATCTCTCTCTGCAGTCGGTCCCTATTGACTAAGAATCGTGATCATCATTGGATGTACCGCATTTAGAGCGAATTATTTGTCTCCACCGATTTCTATTTATCGCATCTTGAAATAATTTGTGAAATTTGGTGCCAGACGAGTCTTTAATTTGGTCTGTCCATCAAGTTGGTGATCGGTCCCGAGAAAGTTTCAACCATTTTTGCTAACGATTTTAACTCCTCAGTTTCTGGTCACCTTCCCATACGGAAAGACGGAGAATATAATATATGCAGGTATAATATAATCTAAGAATTTCCATTTGGGTTTTCATTGCATTAGACTAAAGCATGGAACATTTTAATTTACAAGTGTATTCATACTTATAATGTTGTAGGTAAATACCATAGAGAAATCGATTTATATATTATACTGACAATAGTTAAGTTAAAGGTAGAGGTAAGCTTTTACAAACAGACAAAACAAAGACACATCACGCATTATCCCCGAAGGGGTATACAGAGGGGCAACCAGGGCACCCACTTTTCGCCAAATGTGTTCCGTCTCATGATATGATAGGGGGCAGACCTATTGTCATATCGGGCACAAATTCCAGACTCTGCGCTGATACTGAGTAGAAAAACCTAATTATCACTTTGCCCGACCCGGGATTGGAACCCAGGACCTCGGAGCGCTGCTGCACCGCGCATGCAGAACAACTAAGCCACCGAGGCAGTCAAGCCGTAAGCTTTTAACTTACAAAAATTCACGGCTCCCAAAATTTTTATTCAGGGAGAAATTCCCTCAGCCAAAGTCCTAAGTTGTAGTAAGTATTTTAGTGAAATTATTGCAGTTTTAAAACTATAATATATTGTTTCTGATTAGAAAGTAAATTACATTTGCTTTTAGTATTCGTGGGAGCGTGTAGGTACTCTTTTGTTGAGCTGGGTCAAAGTAAGCAAGGCTAGCTCAATTTACAGAAGTACAAAGGCTTTGTGTATTTTTAATTAATTTAAAACACCTACGTTTTAATATAATTATTATTGTTTTACCTACGTACGTGAATGGCGTAGATATATTTTTTACAGAGTTAACAATGTAATTGCTCAGTAATATAAAAAATAATACATAGGTAATGAGTGCAGAGCACTGACATAATATAACGAATTCACATTAGAAGTTTTGTATCTGAGCTGGCTGATCCCGGAACGCGACACACTTAAGTGAGCCCCTGTAGTGGGTTTCAACCCCTTCTGCACAAACAGTAATACCACCAGCAACAGTGCCTTTTCCTCCATGAAGCTACATTTACATGGATCAATTATTGTTCGCTATAATCGTACGCAATTATTACTTTAAAAAATTACCGGAGTGATCATGCGGAAAGGCGAGGCAATTCTCGACCCCCCAATAACATATTCAAGTCGTTTGACACATATATAAAAATATTGCTATCCACAACAAACAGTACTGCATCACGCTCCTCACTCTAAGACAATATGATTACGATTTTTAGGTTAGGCGTTCAGTGGCGAAAAACTACTGACAGCCACAAAATGCTAACAGGCTTGATCTGAGTAACAGTTGCAGCCAGCAAAAGATTTCAAAATAAGAATTAAATTTTAAAATTCCGGCCGGCACGCTTGACCGCGGGAAGCGTTCTGAAACTTTATTCGCCAATATTAAAGTTTGGCTCGTAAAGCGCATATAGCCAATATGAGTTAGAGCGGTAAAGTTCCTAGATACGATAGTGCAAATATTACCTGCTCTTTTATGTTGGATTGTATCGATATGCAGTAGGCAGTGTGTGGAATTGGCAATTTTTAAAACGTCTTTTTGGCTTTACTAGAATAGCTCTCTTGTATGCAAAAGATCCTTTGGGTTTGTATTTCAGTTATGTAAGTCTCAATGAAATCTGAGTGAAGAAGGTTTTGCAATAGGTTTAAAGTAAGTACAGTAAAATCATAAAGTGTAAAGTACAAATCGTTGTGCCACTAAACAATAATTAGTAAAGAATAGTGTTGTCAAAAGACTTCCTTGTCTTTGCTTGGCAAAGTTAACATTATATTTTATGACAGGTGACATCACACGTAACACAACACAGTTATAAAAACAAAACGAAAATTAGTTTTTCGAAATTGCATGTAACGCCTTTTCTATGCAAAGGCGAATATTATTGCTAATAAATAAACAATTTTGTAGTCAAAATTATATACTTAAAAGCTGGCCCCAGTCTACAGTTTGATCTCATGAATGTGGTACTGTGATAAAATAAAACCACGACTATCTTAAATAAAAAGTCGTTTTGCAAAACACCGTATCTTGAACATGGACCGTAACAACATAAAATGATTTTAACTTTTGTAGTATACTGCTTTTGTCTGCTACAAGTGTGTTGTATCGATGTTGGAGCACATCGAATCGTAGGTTAAATGTTAGATGTTTTCCAATATTTTCCGTTTAATATTATCATGGTAGATCTATTATATGTGAAAGTCCGTCTAAGCCACTATTATTTTTATCACAACAATATGTCGTCAGCGTAAAGTGCTAAGTTTCAAATAAAAATTATATTAAAGCTAGTGATAAAACTGGGCGTTATGGGAAGTTTTAATGTTTAAGATTGATGAGTGTAGTAAAGTTTTGCGTGACTCAAGTAAACCTAAAATTCTATGTAATTATTTTATAGCTATCAGCAAGCAAAAAGATAAATAAAAAACGATTGTAGTATTAGTGCTACCTGTTTACCATAGTAAAGCAAGCAGGCAAGTGGCTCTAAGACTAAAATGTAAGCTTGTTTTATTAACGGATCGATTGGCAAAGCACACGTGGGATTATTTTGGCATATTATAAAATATTGCAGGTACACGTCGCGATTTCCCGAGTGGCAGCGGTAACAAGTTACAAATATTTGGTTATTGCCGGTGTTGCCATGTGGAAAACGAATTATTTATTTTGGCAATTGAAAGATGAAGCTGGTAAAGCAACCAGGTAGTAGAAATTATTAAGTATTAATAGAATGCTTAGATCCAGATGGTATTCATTGTCAGTAAACGCTTTTAAGTGGTAGTTATTATGTTTTGTAGGTTTTGTAAGATGGCGGAAAGCGAAACATAATTCTTCGACACAATTCTCATTCCTATTTTGTATTCTCAAAATTAAATGTCAGTAACCTATCCACAGTTTCTTTTGCCGTCTTTTGTGGATAGTAATGATTGGAATTATTAAGCAATTCGAATCCTTGCCTGCATTCTGTTATGAAAAAAATATCCCAGATCTTTTTTTCCTGAACTACCAATAAAATTAATAGCATGTATCCCCAAAATTGACAGGTATTTGCGGTGTTGCCACAGATCCACGTACATCCGTTCGGAAAACAGAACACGTGTCGATATTTGCTCACATTTAAACCTTTGCCATTTTGTTGGTAGCTTTTACATGCGGTTTTGTTCAAACACCACTTTGATTTAGTATTGCATATATTTCATTGTTAGATAAATCGTTAAGTTAACATCATGTCTGGTTGTAAAATCGGTGAGATGCTGATTTCAAGAAAATGTGAAAGAAAACCAAATCTACAATAAAAAAACTCGTGTTCTATGATTTCAAATACACGTCTAATAGCTTTCGTATACGCGATCCCATTAATATACCACAGTGCCATTTGGCTTGTTTCTACTACTAAGCAAAATCTTGCTAGCCTTTTTGTGCTACAATTTGAAAGACCGGGAAATGACTGAGTTCTAAGACATTATCTCACATGTCAGTTATGATCGTATTGCATGTTTACGTCTGTTATTTTATTATTTGGATTATTTTCTTCCCGTAGTCAGCAAGCGAATGATCTAATTCTCTTGTCACTCAATTTTCTAAAAAAACTTTTCTTTTGTTTGATTGACCTGAAGACCATCACCACATTTCTCTTTAATAACTTTCTATACTCATACGGATATATAAGCAATAGTTTGTTATTTTAAAGACATTAAAGAGTCAATTAAACGGTTTGGCACTCAGACAAAGCAGATATTAAAGTCTGGAATTAATTTCCCAATCTAGATTAAGTTTGCATGATAAGGCTAGGCTATGGAAGGCATGAGAGGATGTATCTAGTGGAGTAGAGTATATTGAGCGGAAAGATTGCACCAATAATTTCGACAAACTCGTCTGTCATGCCGGAGTTACATAAGATTAAAACGTATCGTGACAGTATTTTCGAAGCATCCAAAATTCTGCCAAAAATATCGTATGAAATACAATTGTTTAACATTTACTTAGACACTTTTATACAGATAAATCTGGTATGCTACATGATTATGGTGATAATATACGGACTGAAAATTTCTTTCTGGACTGCCCCTTTGGTATAATTTATAAATGTTTAACATACAAAACAAAATAAACATCTCGCCTTTATTCCTGCGAGGGTAGACAGAGATGCTACTTTTCCCCATGTGTGTCCCGTTCCATGACGTAGCCAACATCATTCTCCTGACCAGGGACTCGATCTCAGGACCTCAGAACGCTATATCACGTGATACAACTGCGCCACCAGGCCAGCCTGCATGTTTATTATTTAAATCTAATTAAATTTTCTAAAGGGTTACTGCCTACCCTTTTAGTATGTAATGCTTATAAAAATGTAACAACTGAATGATAACCGGTTACTTTAGAATTCAATTTTCGGGTTCGCGGTTAGGTATAAATTTCCCGAGGGCCCACTATGTCATACACACGTTAAAGGGAAGCAGGCATAAAGTCTCTATAGCTGGGGCTATGAAATAACGAAACGCGCGAGAGCGGGTACTTCTCAATAAATAATTACGCGACCTTTTAGTTTACGCTGTTCTAGTACTGGCCACAAATTTTCTCTTTAAATCCATTCGTGTTACAGCCTTAAGGCGAGTCAATAGACTGCCTAATTCTAGAAAGCTCATAAGAGTGTAAGTTTCTTCAAAATGTTTACTTAAATTTTAAAGAGAGGGAAAATTAATAACAAAACATACTATGTGACTTAATTTATTATTAGGTACTGTGAAAAGATTATTAGTGTCTCGCTAGTCCATTCAACTCTTTGCTAAGTTGTTTAAAATTCGAAATCAACTCTTAAAACTCCATCTACATGTTTTACAAATCAAAATTAAATCTACATTGAAAATTCATTCAAATCATTGCCGAACTCCAAAGTTCTTTAGCTTGCACAATGCTTTCTGTTAATTAATTCACTTTTGCGTTTTGCGACAGCCTTTAAATTTTCCGATGCTCAAGGGTAAATTTAAACACTAATAGTTCTGGGAGCTCGAATAGTTTATACACGATTTTGTACTTTAATGTTGGGTAGGTAGTCTTAAAATTGCTAGGTGTTAAAACATTATTTTGTACAGGCTAACGAACGGACCATATGGTCAACTAATGTTAAGTATGAACTGCCCGAAAAAAAAAAATGATCTGAAAAATTTATGCGCTGTAGACCTCAAACGAAATATATAGGGATCGGTTAGAAGCGATACTTGTATGAGGCTCCAAAAATTTTACAACTTGAATTACGTAGCAAGCGACACTTTATCGTTTTTTATGAATGTTGAAATTTGGCAGTGATGCCAGGCCATTCATGTTGTAGATAATTCTTTGTGCCATGTTATTAGTTTTACTTTATTAGAATACCATATTTTTTTAAAGAAAAAATAAAAAAGAACTTACTCTGGCTAATCGACAACGCAAAGCTTTGAACTGATGGCTATGAATAACCAAATTTTCCACACGAGTTCCTTACGTAACTAAAGCAAGAACTAAGAAAAGGTTTTTGGACTTTCATCCTCTAAGAAGATTTATAGACATACTGCTATTCTTCAATTCTTCTATCTACATCAGACCGCGCACTTCCTAGCTCCACCAAAACAAAGCGGTTATCGTTTACTATTAAAATACGAACAATATAAGGCGTAGTTAGGAATAAATAAGATCTAGTTTCGCACGTGACCTGGCTGAGGGCCAGGGTTTGGACGGAGATACGAGAATGTTGTGAAAATAAATTTGGTATTAGCTTTTAACCACGACCTTGTGTACGTAGATGATTTTTCAACTATGAAACGAACAAGTCGCTTGCCTGTTGGTAAAATTTTTACTTCAGTTTGGACTGAATTTTAGCGTGGTTTACGATTATTCTTATTATATCAAGTTATAATAACCTACGGCGATAGTTTGCGGAATTGTTAGGATATTTGTTAGAAATTAGCTCAGAAACAGCTGAACGGATTTCGATGAAATTTAGCACATACATAGACAATGTTCAGATTCACACAATCTAAATGTCATCCCAGTAAATTGCTCTCATGGAAAATATTAATTTATCACACATTTTTTTAGCGATGATGTCGTACGTTTGACATTATGGTTCGCTATTGTCAAGTTTGTATCATCACATCACATGACATTGACTTCAAAGCCCTTAACTGGGACATATACAGCAGCAGCTTCCACAATATGGATGTATTTCATCAAACAGAATACGACACAATGATCGCGATGTATCCTGCAATGCAATGTATCCTACAACATGTCGACTAATAAAAGATGTTATAGTCAGGCGGCCTTATTCCGCCTACAGGGCCGAATTCGTATTTTTGCAAATTCGGTCGTTCAAAATGAAGATTATTTTTGATAGCCGTATAAGTAAAAATAGGGGATTTTTGTCTCTCTTACTTGTAGGGCTATAGAAACTGTCCTTCGATTAAAACACCTGTATTTGGTACGGGACGGATTTACCCCCCTAGATAGATGAGGGCCCCCTGACTATATGTCTTTTAGTCATTGTCATATCTATGGAGCTGTGTTATCGGATTTAAACTGACTGGTGAAGAATTAAATTTTTTAATAGGTAACACAACACAAAAAAGGTGCCTTAGTTAACATATCGCGACAAATTAACAGCAAACAAAAACTGTAATACAAGACAAACTGTTATAAACCTAAAGCCGGTAGGAATCGGGTCGTATAGTTACTTTGCCACTGCTTACTGATCTCAGAAGGTGACTCGACACAACGAATGACTATGGAATTTTTTCATCACATACCTAAACTGCCACATAAACTGCCCTGCCCCAGTCTATACAATAATATCACGAGACACTACATCGGAAATGATCGTATATCGGCAATGCAGTTTACGTAGCTAGATGCTAGAATTGTTTTAGCTTCATTAGATATTGCAAATTTGTGGGAATCGTCAAACAACCAATTTCTGTTTGCGACCTTTTAGTTTTTTCACTTTTTTTTCATGCTATAGGTTTAATTTTTTACCTATCTTTAATAAGCTCAATTTTATAGTAATTTCAAAACAAAAGGTAGTAAACAAAAATTAGTTTTCCAACGACTGCCACAAATTAACAATTTTGAAATAGGTCATTAATTTATTAAGAGTGCGATATATGTGCGAATAAATCTTGTCTGGAGAAAATACAATTTCTTCACCGTGTAATAAAACGTGCGGAAGACGTATTGACTGGGGATACTTTACTTAGAAAGGATTTTAGGAAAGAAAGACGTTGAATTCTTGGGTTAGCATAGACATACAGATCACAAAGACATGTTAACAATAAAAAAGTTATGATTTTTTGATAAATAAATCATAGTGAGTACGCAAGTTGCTCATTGTTAAATATAGCGTAATTTCATACATACAAGTTATATCTTTACATATAATTTATTATTATTTCGTTCTCTCCTATATCTATCCCATGGTTGTCTGTAAGAGATTGCCTTGTGCGATAAGAAAGCCATTTATACTTTTTTCTCTTTTCTTGTTCTATGATTTTAACTCAGGTGTACAATAAAGTGTAATAAATAAATTAAAAATATAACAAAATTGTAATAGGCCAATGTCTGTCCATCATAGATATTAAGCGAGAGACTTTTTTAGAGCAACTGAAGCCAATAAAACAGTTTTTAGAAATTCTGTCTGTATGTTGTACACCCATCACGCAAATACTACTGCATGAAAATAGAATGCAGTATTCAATGATGAATTGCTAGAGGTCTTACTTAAAATATTGGCTCCATTTTATCCCGGGAAATATAGAGAGGGTCTTTTATGCTGTAAAAACTTTATCACGTGGCTGGAGACGCGAGCAAAAGCTAGTATGAAATAAAAAATATTTTGCTAAACCTATCCTCATGTTGTTAATGTTATAAATTTGTTTCTTCTGTGATTTGACCTGCCATAATTTGATTTAATGTGCATACGTGCCGAATATTTTTATATTTTATTTAGAAATAAACGTAATTTATTCATCACAGACAGACCTGCATAGGGAGAATCATTTAGAAAATAAGGGCAACTAGTAACAAGTACCAAGAGAAAACAAAATCCCTAATATTTAATACTAAAACAAATAAAATATCCTTTACACTTATGTCAAGGCGGTGATAGGTAGTTAGACATAATGCCGTGTTGCGGTACAGGCCGCAGTACAATGCTGTTTTACAATGGACAAACAATACCTACTTAAGTGGACAGTATGAAAGGCCTACCTGACATTTTGGTTTAGTAACTTATTCAGTCTCCTTAATATTTTAACTTAAAATTTAGCAATAGAAGATTTAATGTCAACAGAAATGGCTGTATAAATATTTGATAGAATTGAAGTACAAAATCTGATCAGTGTGATTGGGTTTGACATTCTCGAAACATGTAAGAAATATAATATCTAGTGATATTCGAAGAAAATCCAAACAGATCAGAAATTATGAAAGGCTTTTACTAACTTAAGTATAGATTTTGTAGACATAATATTGATGTCCAAATATTTATGTTTGCGCTTCGAAAAACCTTTTTTACAAGAGTTGAAATAGAATTGAGTAAAAATGAAGATGGCACATTTCTAATCTTGTCTGTTTCTGCCAACCAGTTTACTACTGTAGTAATAAACTATATTTATCTAAATTTATTCACCTCCTTAAACCACACAATTGTATTATCACGGTTAATGTAGAAATGAACCTGATTTAAAAACTTCGAGAACAGTTCCATATAAAGAGGCGCAATAAAATTTACGTTCCTCGGAACATAAGTCGCTGCTGATATTGCCTCTATCTCATTGTTCACAATTTGTTTATGCCACCCTATCTTTTTACCATGCTATACGTTTTATGGATCATCGTAAAAATATTTTTGTATGAGTGTACTATTATTTGCTTTGGAAGATTTACTTGTTTCTGATTGACCTAGTTAATGCTGAACAAAGCCTACCTATAGCTGACTAGTTTAAAAATAAAAAAAACATAGTGACTATAAATAGAATTTCGAAAACAATATTATTAATAGAAATTTGGAAGGTGCATATAAGACTGGTATCGGATTTCTTTTTTGCTTTATCATTCTAAGACCCCAAGGATTTATTAAGGTCTCTAAATCGCACCTAGGTTTCGACCTCTAATTTTAACAAAATCATTAAATAGATATTATCGTGAGGTAAATTCGCCGGGGCGAAGGCAGGGGGCGAGAGGCGGTTCACTATGGCGCAATTTATTTCGTTACATTTTAATTTTAAGGGGTGATATCTCATCAGGGCCGTTTTCCGCTGTCGCCGAAATTTATAACCCTCTGCCAGCCGCTCGCTTAAATTCTTATAATAATATAATAATTTCCTTGGAGCGTGTTTGAATTTTCATGGTTGGGAAATTGAAGTGGTGAGTGATTACGCGTGGCGTTGTGGTGGCAGGTCAGATTTATGAGACGAGCGCTGGTGAGAGTCGGGTTAGTTATTTTATGAAAAAAAAATATAGAAATGTACAGCATTAAAAATAAGAGACGTGCGTGTGGACACAAACGCCAAACACTTGTATGTCAGTGTGAGGGTGCGTAAGAGTCATTGTGTTCGTAAAAAAATGAAGTATACAGCCATTTCTAAAATATCTGCGCTTAATAAAAAAGAGTACGGATTTTTTAGAACCGAATTGTATTTTATAGAGTATCAATTTCGACAACCACTTTGCCAAACAAATCGGCGAGACGAGCACTTAATGTATCAAGTTTGCTAAAATTTGGTTCAAGGCTTAGTTTGATGGAAATATATCATGGACTGAAAGCGTGAGCGCGGATTCTTAGAAGAAACGGAATTGATAAGAAGGGGTACACTTACTTTGGGCTGTTGGCTCCTGGCTGTCCGTACGAAGTCAATAGCTATGCCTTGTAGTGTGTTGATATATCGGTATAAGTTCTTGAGAAAATATCCATTAAAAATACTATATACGGCCTATTCTTAGCTAAAAATATGAAGCTATAGCTGGTTTACTTATTAAAAAACTACGTTTGAACTATGGCGCCCAGAATTATATCCCATAAGGTGACTTGATAACACCTCACATAGTAAGCTCAATGAATGCACTAGTAGCACATCCGTTATCACTTGAGATACAGACGCGATACCAAGCGTAATTCCGTCTCAAATTAAAACCCACAAACCAAGTACAATTTTGAAATTCATTTTCATTGTAAAGGAGACCGTCCACTAGAGGCATAAACGCGGCGCCCACTTCAAACTTACGGCGTGCGGATGAAGGCCATTGTTCGACCTTTTGCAAATTATTTTTGGACGTTTTCGACTGTAGGAGTAAGGGTCCTTTAGTATTTGTAGATTAAGTTTATAACACGTTGTTACATTTTTGTTCGTTTTAGCTAGTTTATATTAATTCTGAAAAACAGCTACAAAACATATGATATTACCAGAAAACACTGGTAGTAGTTCTCTCATATGTGAAAGTCCGCCTGGATAGGCACGACCGCAATATCTATTTCTGCCGTCAAGCAGGAGTGTGTAGTAACTATTGTATCTCGGTTTGAAGGACATTGTAGCCAGTGTAACCACTGAACATATTTGAACATCTCATGTCTCAAGATAGCCTGCGCATTAGAATACAATACTTAGTAATTCGAGGTATTTAATGGTGTTTCAACTGTTAAGGGGGATTAATCAATACAATTTGTTTTATAATATTTAAGTATCCTCGTAGTCAATAGTGCTGCAATGATCAATACTTTAAACAATAAAACAAGATCAGCTTTAAATTCAATATTTGTTTTAAAATTTCGTTTGTTAACAAGCATGGAAACGATGTTGAACGCATTATTAAATTCACATTTCGTCGGTATTAAAAGTTCAATCATATTTCGACTTGAACGGTATTGGTTTTTTTGCAACGGTAATATGATTTTTATTAATTCAAAGCACCTCGTATCTGAGAATCTTTAGTTGTAGGTTAAATATCTTTATTTACATCTGTTACCATAATATGTGTAAATAGTGAATTACTGGGCATTATGAGCATTAATATCCAAATATCCATCATATTTGGATTAAAAACACACGTCCATAATACTACATTGAAGGTTTTATTTAATTTTAATTCTTTTAAGATTGATTTTAATATATTTTAAATCAGTTTTGTTAGAAAATTTATTTTTTCTGTAAACAGGAATAAATACGAGATGGGCGGTTAATTGTGCCTGTAAGTGTATTAGTTCTAAATCCAAAATCATTGCAAATCTTGCCCCTGTCAATGGAGATACTTTTTTACGTTCGCAAACTCTAAATTCTTAATTAAAATATAATTTACTTGAACATTCACACTAGCCAGTGTCATTATAAAATTCAATAAAGAAGTTTCATTCATTTCATCCTACAGGCTTATAATCGAAAAAGAAGGATGATAATATAGCCCCAGTTAAACATCACCTCTAAATTTCATTCATTAATTCTGTACTTTGACTGAATAATCATTCCAAACATGACCACAAAGGAACATACTGTACGTACTAAGATTACAAGCTGCAGTGGACCGCATGATGCAAGATTAACGTTCACTGTGTAATTATCGTCAGTCTGGTCCGAATTGGATGGTTGTGTGCAGAAATAAACCACGTGTAAAATCTCCAGTAAAATTTGCTATTTAGACGAAGTGACGTCATCGTTCATTACAAAGTAAGATAGAACAGTATAGAAAATTCTTTATTGTACACCAATAAAATAAAAAAGCCATAACAATAAAAATAAGAATGTTATTGCCACTAGATGGAACAATGTGCGGCCTTTTCGCTCAAGAGCGATTTCTTCGGGGCAGCCTTGTATGGATAGAAAAATAATAAATAAACACGGAACGGTTACGTGAATACAATATACCGTATTGCCTTTAAAATAAAGGCTATTAGGAGGTGTTCCATATATTCATTGTTGCGGCTTTTATTCATTGACAAATTTCCTAACTTATGTTAATACATCTGTACTATAAGTTAGACTTTGTCTCATATCAATATTATTGCACCCTACACCTAGTATCCAATCCTGCACGAGAACACCATGTACCGACAGTTTAATTTGCTTGTGAAGCGAGACCCCGCAAATGTTTGCAGGCGGTCAACTGTTCAAGACGACACTCTTGTAAACGATTTGCGGCACAAATTAGTTTGAAGCTTTATTTTATTGTAGACTTTACGATCTAGGTTGTACGATTAGATGTTGCATGAATAAGCCTTGACGGCAGTTCTAAGTCTTTAGTTTTAGATGCTGGATGATTAGACTCGACTTGATACCATTTCCTAATTCGGCCATTATCCCTACCAACACACTTACATCTAAGGGCGTCGCCAGCCGATGGCAAGTTGATATGGAAAATGAGAAAAGTATAAATTGTAGGTAAAGTCAAGAGCACACAGTTTAATGTGTAAACATCGTGGTAGTAAGTTCAAGTTAAGGCCTATAAGGGCCTGCAAATTTTTCCCATTCTACTCCGCTCTGCACACCCTAAAAGAGGGTTTACGTCCTTCCCTCACACTTCCTTCCCCCAAATATTTACCCCAACTCTCCTCCCCTGCGGTTACTAAGTCGAGGAATTTCAGTATCCCGTCCGCAGGTATCCCCTAGTGTAGACTACAAGAACCCCTCCAAAGACAAACAACAATGCATATTACACAATAGTACTCATATTTTTCCCTGTAGTAATAACTCACAGGCGCCGTACGTGACAGTACAGGCGAATACTCCACTGATAAACGGACTTCGATTAAACTTCGCCTTGAAATGTGTGGTACCAGTTTTACATTATATGTTATCATTTTTTTTATAACTATATATATGTATTGTAATAACGTCACCATCCATTGCGAGTATCATTATTACATCTTACAATGTTTCTAATACTGCGTTATATTTATGAGAACCAGTTCTCTCCTATTTTATTTTTTATTCGTGCACGATATAGTGACTCCACTGCAGTTGATGGTGGAATGTCGACTGACGAGAGATGATTACCCTTCGACAGTTGGCACAATTATGCCGGCCTGTTGGAATCGGATATACACAGGCTGATCCCAGAACGCGTCATACTTATATTGCTACTATGGCGGGTTTTAATACCTTGTGTACGATGTTCGCTATCCAGGCAAATACAAAATATATTCTACCATGAGCATACATGCATTACACGCAATCAAGTAGACTAGCGTAAGGCGGGCCTCGTTTTATCACCAAGTAATATAAATAAACTAAAATGTATTTCTTTTTAAATTGTTACTAACTATAAATATTACTAAAACGTGTACGGATCGCTGTCATCCAAAATAAAATGTTCTGTTGTTATTGCTATTTATTACTTACTACTTATATTATTTAATAAAAAATATATTATTTTTTACTTTACCTAATGGCTCCTACGTTATTATATAATCAGAATCGTTGTTGAACGATAGTGTATATCGTTCAAATACAACGGCAATCCAATTTTGTAATATCTATATTAACAATATTAAACTGAATAACTAACACAAAACTAATTAAAACAACAATAAACAGTCAACCGACCCACCGCTTCCTATTCACAACAATAAAATAACAATTCATTAGCAAAAGTTCAAAAACTCGTTTACAACTCGACAAACATTAAAACTTGTCTCTTAACTAAAGGTGGAGTTCCGTCAGTTATTAGGGTCAGCGCACACTTATTGACCACAAAGCAAAGTGCTTTAAAAATCTAGTGACAGCGCATCAAGTAATATTTCTCAAGGCGTATTGTCAAAATAACTAAGTGATCTAAGGGCGCCTTCAAATTAACCGCCTAGCGGTGGCGCGGCAATGTTAATCTATATTAAAAAGACACGCACAACTTCCGTGCTGCAGTCGCGCTGTAGCCGCGCGGCTTTTAACGGAAAAATTAAGGCCCTCTCAGATCTTTTACTTTAACGTCGTTTGTCTTGTGGCAATGGATTTACCATATCTGCATCCGCGCGGCTAATTTGAAGACGCCCTAAGATTTTTTTTTAAAAACAGATTTAGACAAAACAGCGTCGATTTAATTAGCTATTTTACAAATATTGATTAAGATATGATACAGATGGCGTCATTATTTGCGAAACCTAAGCAATCCCCGGTATCTAATCAATAGAGTCAAGTCAATGCCTGTGAAAGCAGTTCGCTTGCATGTCTTAACAGGTGTAAAGGGCACATTATATTGTCTGTTCCGTGTCATACTAACTTCTGTTTTTAAAAAGAATTCCAATGCTTTCTTCGATTCATCATAAAACCAATCATATTTTTTTTATTTCGATTTAATCTGGAAGCTCGGATTGAAGATGACGATTAGAATCGTTTATTTAAAAACGGCTGTAAAAGGAATAAAAATTAGTTTGAAATTCTTTTTCCAATTCAATTTTCGAATCATGCCAATTCGTGTTGTGTGGGATTTGCTGTACTATCAAAATGTACGTATAAAGTCCATTCTTATTTAAAACGATATTCTGAGTAACTGTGCAGCAACCTTTATGGAGCGTGAAATTTCATTTGCGGTCTCACGGGAAGTAATAGAAATGATAAATTAATTAGAAATTGCGTTTCGACCCAATAATAACCTATTTGCATTTATAAACAACTATTAATGTTACGAAGAATAGTGTGAAGTTAAGCCTTCTTGTAATATGACTAGACGTATTGAATTTATATATATCTCAGAATGGTATTTGACGTGATTTTATAATCTGATCGGGAAAACAAGAAAAAATGTTTTGGAGGCGCCACTTTTGTTTGTTCGTATTAAAGTTAGCGTTTTCAGTACTAGAAATTAGATCCATAGTATTTTACCACAATATGGCGCGTTTTTTTTTTTGCCAAAGATATATTTTTAAAATGAATAAACCATAGATAAAATAGTATTATAAGAAAATTGAGTAGTTTATAGGTATTACAATTAGTTTCGGTACAATTTTTATTTATATAACTCACTTAATTATAAGGAGATGTAAACTATGTTAATTGTTTCTTGGAGATTCGTTTCCGCAGTTTAATTTCAATTAGGGCATAGGTTTAAGGAAGGCAATCTAGTTGGGTGTGTAACGGACTGCCAAGACGAATGTCCGCAGGTTCAAATCCCAAGGGCACACACCTCTGACTTTTCTAAAAAATCATGTGTGTATTCTTTGTGAATTTATCGTTCGCTTTAACGGTGAAGGAAAACATCGTGGGGAAACCTGCACATCTGAGAAGTTCTCTATAGGAATTTCGAAGGTGTGTGAAGTCTACCAATCCGCACTAGGCCAGCGTGGTGGACTAAGGCCTATTCCCTCTCAGTAGTAGAGGAGGCCCGTGATCAGCAGTGGGCAAGTATATAATACAGGGCTGATATTATAATCTAGTCTTAATGTAATTTAGTGCTTAAGTATTGTTAATAATTATTGTGTTTTGTATATGCCTTTTGTTAAATAATAAAAAAAAATTAAGCACGTTTTGTAAATTAAGTTTGGGTCGTCAAAAAGTACTTACCCCGGGTATGTTCCTAGATACATCTAGGAAAAGAATTTGTAAACACCCAACGGACTCAATTACTTTTACGACAGGTTGTAGTAGTTCATTTTGTTAGCTATTACATACGTAAGGACTGGGTTGCTTCAATAAAAGCTTTACTACTATTTAATGTAAAACTCCAGACTTTACTGCCGGTAAACTGGCGATAAAACGGACTTTTTTCATATTGTCCAATTTTTTTTTGTCACGCAACAATTGTTAATTCAGTTGAATTTAGTGTCACAGGAAATCGGTTATTTAGCCGAGCGCTATTTCATTTGTGGATTTGGCGATATATTAAGAGATCGTTCGGGCGTTTCGATGTTATTGTGGCGTTTCGGTTTTGCGGTGATATTATAATTTCAGAGTATTGAAACCTAATGTCACGTACTGTTAAAACTAAATTTAATTGTTCTAGGAAAATTATTAAAAGTATATCGGCTTCCACGTTAGAATAGGATGTGAAATAGAATGAAATAAGGCCATATAAATTGTATCAGTCTTACTTATAAAAAAACCCCAAACGTATGCTTGGTTAAAACCCAAATTTACTCGGTCAGCTGTAAGTCAAAACCCGACATGTTACTTCTTAATAAGGTTTGATCTAGGAACCGGTGATGCTTTCGACGGCTATTTAAGCAATTCTTAACCACCTCTTAGCACTAAAACAAATTTATAAGTAAAATAGTATGATTATCCTAAAAATGTTTAGTTTTCCGTTCAATCAAAAAGCTTTAAAAAGCTCTGCTCGCTTCAAGTCTAGGCGTCCAATAAATTTTATTCAATTTCAAATACAATTCCGTCATTGAGAGCCGGCATTCTTGGAATTTACGTTCCGAATATCACTAAAGCGCCTCAAAGAAATTGCACTTTCCAAAATAAGCTTACAGGCTGCGCTTGACAGCCCGGAGTACCGGAAGGTTGGCGTGTACACTGTTGGACAAGATAAATGGGGTACCTGAAACATTTGCATTTTCGATTCGAAAAAACGCGCTTGAGTTGTCCTGGATTGGAGCTTTCAACGTCGCGATGTATTGGCCTCTATTGCAACCAGAGACGTAAGTTGGGTAGAGTTTTGCGCTAGATGCAATTGTTCAACAAAACAACCCTATTTAACGTCTTGGTGCAAGTTGTTTCCGATTCTGCTTTACGCGACAGATACAGACGATAAAAATTTAGAAACTTTTTAGGAAAAATTGTTATTTTTAACCTACAAACACAGAAATGCTTTATTAAATTATTTATATTCCATATTGTATTGACGTTTCTGTTCAGCGGTGATAGTTAAATTATATTATTCAATGACCACAACTAACCTCGCTTATAAAAATTTATCGCTAAATGTACTAAATTCATTAGTTTTTAAACAATCCAAAATCACACCTCGTATATATTCTATTAATGTGCCTGTTCAGCGCTTATAATTAAATTATATTATTCTATGATCACAACTGACCAAACTTATAACAAATTATCATAACACGTACTAAAGTCATTCGTTTTTTAAAAAAATCGAAAATTTTCCATTTTACTGGCCAGCACTAACAGCTGGAGCTTTGGGCACAGTTTAAGAGCCCGAGTCTTTGACAAATTTTGCGGGTATAACGCGCATTTTGGAACTTCCAAGCTTGTAAAACCGTGGTGATTGGCCTGTAAATTGTTCAATATATCACCGTTGAATATTTCTGAAGGAAAATGTGAAGCAAAAGAGGTATTTTACTTATTTCAGTGGTCAACGTTGAATACTTTGACAAAGACAGCATTGTAAAATATTTTATCAATTAAAGAATTATAACAAATTACATTCAAAATCTGCAAGAATTCGTCTGAGGAGGTACGGTCAGCAACAAAAGTCGATGAACAAATACTAATTTACAAAACACCTGAACATTGAAACGGACCATAAATCACTTACCAAAGAAGAGTACAGATTAAGGTTATTCAATGTTACAAAAGTCGCTAAACATTTTATTTGTGAGTTTTATAACTTGACAATGCATTAGTTGATGAATCTCATTATTGAATCTATACTTCTAAACTGAAGAGTTTGTTTGTTTGTTTGAACGCGCTAATCTCAGGAACTACCGGTTCAGACTGAAAAAATATTTTTGTGTCGGATAACCCTTTGTTTGTGGAGTGCTATATATCATCACGCTATATCCAATAGGAGCGGAGCAGTAATGGCTAATCTCAGGAATTACCGGTTCGAACTGAAAAAATATTTTTGTGTTGAATAGCCTTTTGCTTGTGGAGAGCTATAGGCTATACATCATGACGCTATGACTAATAGGAGCGGAGCAGTAATGAAACATGTTGCAAAAACGGGGAAAATTTATTAGTTTTGAGAGCTTCTGTTGCGTGCACTGCGTAAACGGTTAAAGTTATACAACAATGATGTATGACGGGATTGTTCCTCTTAAAAAGTGCTACAAAAATATATTATAAAACAAAGTCCCCCGCTGCATCTGTCTGCCTGAACGTGTTAAACTCAAAAACTACCCAACGTATTAAGATGAAATGTGGTATGGAGACAGTTTGAGACCCTGGGAAGAACATAGGCTCATGGGAAAATATATTGCGTGACTTTTATAAGGGAAAACTTTAGCCCGAAAAATTTATAACGCGGGCGGAGCTACGGGCAAAAGCTAGTACAAGATAAAAGTCTACACCATTACTTTTTTAACATCATTTTGTTTAATTACAAGTTTTTATTTACGATGCAAAGTTTGTATATATTTATGCATCTGCGTATGTATGTATGTATCTTTGGGTCAAATCTTGCAAATGATTTTTAAGCGATTTGTTCCTCAACCTTTTGGAATAAAATATTATACATTTAGTTTGGATGATAATGCATGGTCAGCTAAGTGACGTCCTTCTAAATCCAATATGACGGACGGCCCAGGATGGCGGACTAGTTATTTTATCCAAAGTAAAGGATTGGCGGAAAAAAATATGAAAAAGAAACTGACGTTTACGTTGAATCCTTCGAGGAGAATCTCCTGACAGAATAATTTTGAATTTACACATTTGTTTCTTAAACCGGCCAGTCCTCTATAAAATAGGATGTTTAAAATGTAACTAACTTATTCCTATTAATGTATATTACTTTCTAATATATTATGATGTTTTGTCCATACTTAAAAATATATAATTTTGGCTATTAACTTCAATATATACTATTATATAAACCTGGAGAGTTTGTTTGTTTGAATGCGCTAAACTCAGGAACTAGTTAACCGATTTTGAAAATATTTCACTAATAGTAAGCTACATTACTCTTAAGCCCTATACGCTACTTTCTATCCAGGGTTAATATAAAGCACGACTTTTATCTTTGAAAAACTTTTTCACGCGGGCAGAGTAGCGAGCCAAAGCTAGTATGTTATAAAATAACAATTTAATTTACATTTTGGACTGTTGTATTTATTCGGCAATGTTTTGATAGTAAAAAACGCGGTGCGCTGCACTTCGCGAGATTGGTGTCCTGAAGCTTGATCGGTTCAATTTAACGAATAGGAAAAAAAGCTTTGCTAATTTCAGCCACATTTGTATTTATTACAGATCATAAAAAAATGTCGCTAGTAATGTTTAGCAGTTAATGGTTTGACAGCGTTCAGCTACTTTTGTAGTTCAATTATGACAAGTTGTTCTGTATTTAAATTAATCAGCAACTTATGGTAAATGATAATGATTAGGAAATATTGGAAATAAATTATGTTCAACGACTTCTGTTGCTGACTGTACCATTGTTTTGTCCATTTCTGCAACAAGGTGGTATTTTGTGCTCCAGTAGATACCTACTAAGACTTGCCTTGCCTTGCTTGACATACGTCAAGCAAGGCAGGATAGCTATACTTTCGAAACATTATAGGCATTAATGTCTGATGATTAAACGCAAGGGACCCAGCTAATAATGCTAAGATCATGAATCAAAAAATCCTTTAAATAATTAACGCATTCATATCTATTACCAAGATCAAAAAGACTTGGTGTGTGAAGTCTGCCAACCCGCATTAGGCCAGATGGACTAAGGCCTATTCCCTCTTAGTAGTAGAGGAGGCCCGTGCCCAACAGTGGGACGGTATATAATACACGCCTGATATTTTTATTATTATTATAAGTAAAAGACTTAAGTGTCCCTAAGTAAATCTATCAGTTATCGAAATTTACTGACCTTATATCCAACGCCTAATAACTGACAAAACCTAAAGCAGGTTTACACAGTACTTGTCTCGAGCTTTACACGCGTTGAAAGCGTTGCTTACGAGACATTGTGCTCGGAGCGGGCGCATGAAAATTAAATGTCCGGCGACGCAAGACGCGAGACGGAAAACTGGCACAGAACTGATGGAGTCTACGGGAAATGTCGGTTTTATTTTTTGTTCTAGATCGCCAAATTACCTATCCACAAATATTCTAATTCTATAATATAATGATGAATCGCTGAATGTTTTGCTAAGCGCAAACCTCACGAGCAGCTGAACCGATTTCGCTAATTCTTTTTTTATAATATTCCTTGAAGTACGAGGATGGTTTTTACGGAGAGAGAAAAATAAAAAATTGCCTGGAAAAATCTAAAAACAACAGTTTTCTATATTCCCATACAAAAGATTCGTAATAATACTTAAAAGTCAATTTGAACTTTAATACCGTACCATAAAGTTTAAGTGTTAGTGGAGGGGTTTTGGGAAGGCAAAACAATTGAGTGACGTTAATAATATAATAATATCAGCCCTGTATTATATACTTGCCCACTGCTGGTTCTACATATATAGATATAGTAATGAGATAAATATATTAATACAGTCCGCATATCGTTCTAATGTCAATAATTTTTTTACATAATTACGAAAGCGAAGTCGGCAGGAATCGGGTTATATGAACCCTTCGCCACTGATACTTATTTGGGATTAAAAGCTTCAGTCCTTTCTTGTTTTAGACATAATAATATAATAATAATAATATCAGCCCTGTATTATATACGTGCCCACTGCTGAGCACGGGCCTCCTCTACTACTGAGAGGGATTAGGCCTTAGTCCACCACGCTGGCCTAGTGCGGATTGGTAGACTTCGCACACCTTCGAAATTCCTATAGAGAACTTCTCAGATGTGCAGATTTCCTCACGATGTTTTCCTTCACCGTTAAAGTGAACGATAAAGTCACAAAGAATACACACATGATTTTTTAGAAAAGTCAGAGGTGCCCTTGGGATTTGAACCTGCGGACATTCGTCTCGGCAGTCCGTTCCACACCCAACTAGGCTATCGCCGCTTAGTGACGTTAGTATAGTATAAATATTAATGTCAATATGTCGACAGTTAGGCGGTACGAAGTTCGCCGGGTCAGCTAGTAGTAAATAAACCTAGTCCAAAAATGACAAACATTGAACGCCTTCATGGATGTTAAAGGTACAATTACCTCGCCCTGTTGCTTGGTTTGCGTTAACTGATTCTGCAACATAACACGTGTAGCGTACCCTCAGCCTTATATCAATCGCTAAAATTATTAATACCTTGAACTCTAACCTAGATCCTTACTATTACAGTTTGACCACCTCTAACGTACCAAAACATACATAAACCCACACTATCCCTCATAGAGTTACCCGAAAGCGCATCCACTACGCACACGCTTAGCCTATGTTATTATATATAATACTAGCTTTCGCTCGCGGCTTTGCCCGCGTGAACGAGTTTTCCGGTATAAAAGTCTACTATACATTTTCCCGGGATAGTAGCCTATAACCTTCCCAAGGTCTTATACTATCTCCAAACGAAATTTTGCTTTCTTATACCACGTCTTATGTCACGTCCCCTTCCCATGGGAACGGGATAAAAAGTATCATATGTCCGTCTCCTGGTTCTTAGTTACCTCTCCACCAATTTTCAGCCAAATCGGTTCATCCGTTCTTGAGTTATAAATAGTATAACTAACACCACTTTCTTTTATATATATAGATTATAATGTTATACATCAATGGCGAAGGCTCCATATAACCCGCTTCCTCTCGCCTTCCCTGGCTTCACTTTATGTAGAATGGCTTCCCTTTCGTAATTTATGTAAAATATAATTATCATTAGAACAATTTGCAGACCGCATTCATGGCTATTAGTACCTATATGTTGTCGGGTTACCTTTCAAAAAACCTTCACACTTTGCTACCGTTATACATCCTAAATCTAGATACTGATATTAAAACACAAGTAATAAAACTAACAAACAAGATCTTCATAGATGTAAGAACAGCTCCAATAGATTCAAAAACACATGCGCGTTCACTCCACAAAATTATAAGTGGAGTTCTACACAAATATATTAAGACCTCAGCCCGATGTAAATTTGGTTGAAAATGGCTCGTCCCAGCGCCAAGTGCACAAGGAAGCTATTATTCTGCCACAAAAAAACTACGAGTTAATGTTTAAGAATGAATAATGAGATGGAATAAAAATGCGGGTATTTTGATAATGTCAAATGAGTCTGTCTTTTGTAGTTTCGGGTTTTTAATGTTAAGCTGATTAAATATACTGATCTAATTAATGTACATTATTGCAACATGATTTATTGAATAATTTGCGTCTTATCTATCTATCTTCTATCTTCTTCTATCTATCTATATCTTTACTTATAATAAATCTGTAGAGAGGTCAATTCTGTACATGAAATATATTTCCAAAATAACTATCAGGGGGTGATTAGGGATCGATACTGATGCCAAAAATGCAATTAGTAAAATTTTTGTCTGTCTGTCTGTCTGTATAACCGTTATAGAAACAAAAACTACTCGACGGATTTTAACGAAACTTGGTACAATTATTTGTCATACTCCTGTGCTGGTTATAGTATACTTTTCATCATGCTACAATTAATAAGAGCAGAGCAGTGAAGGGAAATGTTGGGAAAACGGGAGAAGTTACTCCATTTTTTAAGCTTCCGTCGCGTGTGCAACCTTCATGGTTAAAGCTACACAGAAATCATGTATGAAGGAAATGTTCTCCTTAAAATTATGTAAAAAATATCCCACGACAGCATATGTCTATCTTTTATGGTTGACTCACAATAACACGTGTAACTCCCGATAGCTTAGCAGTTCGAAGCTTTCACATTATATTTGTCTACTCTTACGTTTATAACACTCTCAGACATCCCTAATTAAAAAAGTTTACATTATTAAATATTCCATAAAAAAGAATCATAGAAATCAGTATAGAAACACCAATGTTATACATGAGATACGCTTATTATAAGCCATCACGCGTGAATACTGAATCATGCTATAAGGATTATTTTTGTATATATATAAGGTCGCGAACGCACAGGCAGGCGGCTTGCTTGGCACCTAGAGGCTAGCGAGTAGCTTCGTAATACGAACATTCTCGAACGTTCGCGACCGGCTCCATTTTTGAAGTCCGAAATCCACGCGGGCGAAGCTGCGGGCGGAAGCTAGTAGTAGAATATATGTGGACCGCAAGTGACTAGTTTCTTTTTTAAGCCAAAATAAAATATTGTCGTATTTTATTGCGCATTTTTATAACAGAACTAGCTTTTGCCCGCGGCTCCGCCCGCGTTAAAGAGCTTTTCAGCCTAAAGTTTTCCGTTATAAAAGTAGTAGTTTCCCGGGAGCCTATGTTCTTCCCAGGGTCTCAAACTGTCTCCATACAAAATTTCATCTTAAGGTGGTAGCTCAAGGTCCATTTTCATACATTTTGTTTCGGCTTTAATCTGGGTAACTAAACAAGTATTGGCAAGTAAAGAATTTAAATTCACGTCTAGTGAGTGATTAGTTCTCGCAGTTGAAAGAAAAATGTAAAAATAATTAATAATCATGGATATTTCTGCCTTTAAAATTTCGTCATATTAAATTTTAAAGGCCGAAATATCCATGATTATTAATTATTTTTACATTTTTCTTTCAACTGCGAGAACTAATCACTAACTAGACGTGAATTTAAATTCTTTACTTGCCAATACTTGTTTAGTTACCCAGATTAAAGCCGAAACAAAATGTATGAAAATGGACCTTGAGGTATCGCCTTAATACGTTGGGTAATTTTTTAATTTAACATGTTCAGGCAGACATTTGCAGCGGGTGACTTTGTTTTATAATATATTTTTTAGAACTTTTTAAGTATAAAAATCCCGTCATACGTTATTGTTGCATAACTTTAACTGTTTACACAGCGCACGCAACGGAAGCTCTCAAAACTAATAATTTTTCCCCGTTTTTGCAACATGTTTCATTACTGTTCCGCTCCTATTGGTCATAGCGTGATGATATATAGCCTATAGCACTCCAGGAACAAAGGGCTATCCAACGCAAAAAGAATTTTTCAGTTTGGACCGGTAGTTCCTGAGATTAGCCATTACTGCTCCGCTCCTATTGGCTATAGCGTGATGATATATAGCCTATAGCACTCCACGAACAAAGGAATATCCAACGCAAAAAGAATTTTTCAGTTTGGACCGGTAGTTCCTGAGATTAGCGCGTTCAAACAAACAAACAAACAAACTCTTCAGGTTTATATAATAGTATAGATTTGTTCCAAATTAGAAGATCTGATTGAGATTACTACTTAGATAATGTCTGATAGGCCTTGGTAGCGTAAACAGGACGTCTACCATTAGAAGAAATACTAACCTACTATATCTTTATATGATAGGCAGGGAATTCTTTTTTTTTTTTTATGCAGGCACGGTAAACTGACCCCACTACACCTGATGATAAGTGGAGTAGAGTCCAATAGAATGTCGAGTGCCGAGAGATGATTACCCCTCGATAGTCGACACAATTATGCCGGCCTGTTGGAACCACACACGGGCTGATCCCGGAACGCGACACACTTACATGGGCCATAATGGCGGGTTTTTCTCTTGAATTATGAGTAGGCAAATTATATCATTTTCGTATACATCATAGATCTCGGAGTACCGTCAAAGTATAAAAACAGGAGTCTTTAACTTCTAACAATTGAGCATCATCCGTCCACTAATGGCAAGTGAAGGAGTATCCTCCCGAAGGAGCATCCCTTGGATCAATAATTACATTATCAGGGGACTTGTCTACTCGTTACCACCTTTAAGCGATGCGCTATCCTATAACAAAACTAATTTTAACCTAAAGTCAAAATATCGAAGTTCATCAAACTTCATGATCGCTTGATAAAATTAATTTAACTTCTACAACGTTACTTATCTTTTATGGTAATTTCAATTCTTCGAGATTGTTAGCTTTGCATAGAACGGTTTTAATATTTTAATTTTAATTATACACGAATTTTCTCACATAATATTCTGAGCCTTATAACATGGCTGATATGTATTTAAATCAAATATCATTGTTTAAATTATAATCGCTATAGGGGCGCAATGAACTCTAGCGGCAACGTGCGTGGGTAATGAAATTAATAACCAGTATTAATTAATTATGGATATTCCTTATAAAGTTATATCTATATCGTGTTAAATTTAATCTTCATTATCTACATAAGAATAGAATAACCAAGGGATAATCTGCAAATAACGTAATATAGAATTATTATTGTTAACCGCAATTTATGTGAAAGCTCAACATGTGTTCCTGGTAGTTTGTTGACTTTGTCTTGTAAAACCAAGACTCAATCGTTGATTACATTATTGATTTCTAACTCCTAAAAGTTAATAAATCATTCTATATAAAAAAATACATATCAAATCTTTATTCCAGAAGAAGTAGCTATAGGTGCAACCAGGACACCTACTTTTCGCCATGAGTGTTCCGTCATATGATAGGGGCGGGCGTTTCTCTAGCGTCAAATAGACAAACGTGTTAAAGGTGTTTTTGTCAAATTGTTAAATAAATTTGTATAATTGTAAAATGTAGGTAGATCAGTCTTACTTCGACTTTTCGGACGACCAACACCTCAGTCTGTCCCGTGAGCATGAAAGCTGCAGTCTTCGAAACGACGAAAGAATTATAATATAAAAAAACGCGATAAAATCCGAAAAATACTTTTATTTAAAAAAAAATAAGAAATATTGGGAATAACCAAGCTTTAAGTACCTAATAATTTGATAAATCAACCTGTGTTACAATCACAACATAGTCATATATCCATCCTTTAATGATATTTTACTTAAAAGTATTTATTCGAATACTACATAAAATGATAGAATTGAATTTATATCACATTAGGTATTGCTCACGACTTCACCCGCGTGAAAAGCCTTTCCCGTTATTAAAGTTCCTAACACACTTCATAGCCTCACATCAAAGGTGACTGCGCCATAAAAAATCCGTTATTTTTCATGCGAACAAATGACTGGGATAAAATAATCTTTTAATCCAAGACATGGTCTAACCGTAAGTCAAATTTCATCGAAATACATTCAGCTGTTTCCGCGTTTACTTCTAACAAACATCCAAACATTTTCATAAACTTTCGCATTTATGATATACGTGAGATTAATTTTTAACGATACTATAGCTACTTTAAATTAAGATCAACCTTATAACATAATAATACTCAATATCATGTACATTTGTACGTATAAATCCTCTTAGTAGACACGATAATATATATCTATATAGTCTTAGAAACCGGCGTTCAATTACTAGCAACTGGAGGTATTCCAAGAGTAAATCAATTAAGAGAACCATTTGCCCTGTCACCGCATCCGTTGTGGTGCTGGTCAGGATGGTAGCTGACGTGAGATTCCACTATCTAAGCATCTTAGATAGTAAATACACGTTATAATTGGATTCTGAGGAAATTATTATTACGTATATAATATTACAATAAATACATGTGAACGTTTCTAATCTATAAATTTTTAATGGTCTCTTATATGTGAGAGTCCGCCTCGGTAAGTACCACTGCAATGTTTATTTCTGCCGCCAAGCAGCAGTGTGTAGTCACTGTTATGTTCCGGTTTGAAGGACATTGTAGCCAGTTCAACTACTAGACATAATAAGACTTAACATCTCATGTCTCAGGATGGCGAGCGCAGTGGAATACAAAACAATACATTGTAATTAAAGGTGTTGGATGGTGATACTACTGTTTATGGGCGGTCGTATCGCTTACTATCAGATGAACGGCAAGCTCGTGTCGTCATTCAAAGCAATTAAAAGAACAAGTCATATCGCCCTAAAATACATAATATACTATATATTGAGTTTTTTCTATAATTAAAATTACCTTCTAAATTACGTTCCGATCAATTGATGTTTCTAAGCTAAAATTTCCTATAAATCATAATTTTCGTTCTGCCTACCCCTCCTATATCATCGCCACAAAAACGATCAAACGTGAACTTTCACTAATCACTAAAACATTAGCAACCTCTTGCTATTCACGTGCCCTGCGATCCATGAATCTCAGAATATATCTGAAAGTACTCTGAATACGTGTCGGCCATGCTAATTGCCGTTCGGGAGCTCCATACGTGTTATAAAACGTAATATTATCAGGAGGTTACCAGATTTCGCATCAAGACCTTTTGAATGGGTAATGCGAAATTATTTTACGATGTAAACGGTTTGGTGTAATTTGTTACGTGTGAAAAATGGGACGTCCGTTGGTTTAATCTCGTTTGTAATGATTTTCCTTAAAGTAAGTGTAATTCTGGTTTGTTGGTTGGTCTTAATGTGATAGTTTTGGTGGCTGACAAGCTAAAGTTCGTTTTATCTCAGGTGGTATATACGTATTAATGAGACTGAAGAAACTTTTAAAATCAGCCTAAACATGTTCACTTTTGAACATAGGCCTCTTACAGATTGCGCCATTCTTGACGATCTACTCTGTCTATTACTTAGTTGTTTGCATAGTCATTTAAGTTAGCCCAGCGTACAGTCATCTAGAATATCCTTGGAGTTACGTGGACAGATTCCCATTTCCTCTTCTATACTAACTTCATAGATATAAACGACTTAGCCATCGGCTTCGTAATCTAAAAAAATGTGTCTAGATACAAAAAGCACACACCACTTAGGGACTTCTTACAAATTTTCAGCCTTAAGTATCTAAATCAAGGCAAAAGTCTTCAGTGGTTTAAATAGAGTCTGTGAAGCCTAATTACGCAAAAAATGCGTGAAGTATTGTCTTGAAAGGTACAGCAATGTCTTACTTACTTTATACTCAAATATCTTCGAAGTCTGCTGAATACTGTCAAAGAATTATGACAGTTGTTATAGATAGAATAAGATCAACATAAAACGACGAGGTAATCACGATAAAGTAACTCCATTGCTGATGATCCACAATATGCTCGTAATATTTTTTCCTCCAGTATGAGATTTGCACGTACTACCATTTTGACATTATTGTTAAATAGTAATTTCTAAGCATTGTTGTCTTTTGATTTAAAAGATATGTTAAATAATGCAATAACTAGGTATTATTAGACCATTATATATGAATATATTGTACTTTAGGACGAGGAGGGTAATTTGGTGTCATGCAGTATTCCCTTATTCAAAGTCCTTAATTAGTTCTTCAAATTAAATACATCAACAGCAGGTGAACGACCGGCTGCAATAGTGGTTACGTAAAACTATACCATAATAATATCTCAAGTATAAAACAATTACATTACTGACAGTCTTGGTGGCGTAGTTGTACTGCATACGCAGTTTGGCAGCGCGCTGAGGTCCTGGGTTTGAGTGCCGAGCCTGGTAAAGTAATATTTGGGTTTTTCTGCTCAGTATCAGCACGGAGTCTGGAATTTGTACCCGATACAGCGATAAGGTCGCCTCGTATCATATCATGGATCGGAACACACTCGGTAAAAAGTGGGTGCCCTGGTGGCGCCTCTACATACCCCTTCGAGGATAAATGCGTGATGTGTGTTTGTTCGTTTTTGTTTTGCTTTTTAGTAATCTTGCTATGTATTTTCCTGGGATAAAAAGTGCCAATCCCTGAGTCTGAAACTATCTCCATAGAAAATTTCATTGAAATTCTCTGGTAATGGGTAGTTTTTAAGTTTATCGCGTTGTGAAAACAAAAACTCTAACATCACTATGGTCGACGAAGAATCGTACCCGAAACTTCAGCACTGAAGTCGTACCGTAACACAACTACACCACCGATGCAGTATATTAATTCAATATTGAAAATCGCTCCTAGTTTATCGCCGGAAACCAACATAAGTCACTTTTATCGCAGAAAAATATTTCGCGGGACATTTATTTCGAGAAAACATTAATAACGCGAGCGACACCGTAAGCAAGAGCTGGTAGACTATAAAAAAGCATTTTGCGTAGGTTTAGCCTATAAAAAACGTTGATACCCATTCAGTGGCGTTGACAATACTTAAGTATCGATTGCTTGAAGAATAAAATGTTTTATCGCCTTTCTTTCTGACTTACTCCAACCCTATTATTGTCCAAGCAAACGTTTAGACGTCTTCGAGATAAAAAAACAAAAGAACTCCTTAATTAGCCAGAACAAAAAGCTTAAAGCGAAATGACATTCGTACATTTAGCAACGTACAAAGAAGCTAGATTTTTTAGTAGGATTAAATCGGGTTGAGCGTTTCTGATGAAGACAAGGATAACTAAAGTTGAATTTGTGACGTCTAACAGTACCGCTTCACGCTAAGTTGCCTCGTTAGCTCCTGTGAACAACTTGTACTTAGTTCCTCTTGCAAACACTATGAGATAGTAGAACAGATACTACGTATAAGGGTCATGTTTGCGTTGATTTTGGTTATTCTAAACTAGTACGTAAAATGATGGCTAGACGAGATCTGATCATCATAACTCAAATAGAAAAGAATGCAGTATATGTATATAAATAGTGAAGAAATATAGTATGAGTGACGTAAATTAAAATGATTAACCAAACAACATATGAAAATTTGAAGCTAAGTTATTGTGTAAAGATAAAATGAAAATACAAAAATATGTTGAGACGGTGAAAATAATAGATCAAGGGAATAATGTTCTCAAAATAGATATCTAAATTCTTTAGTATATTTTTATAATGTCTTCTGTATCAGACAAGATGCTTTTAAACTACTTTAATATTAATACAAATGTCTCTGAGGATTAAATGAAACAGACGCATTTTAAATGTGCTCTGTATTTTAAAAAAACTTGGCTTTAAATCGAAAGCATCTAAAATTCAAAAAGCATTAACACCTGAAATATATTTTAAACAGTAAAGTGAATTTGAAATTGTAAATCGTATAAAATAGTTACACCCAAAAAAAGCATTTGCAACTGACGAGAAAAATTCATTGACCTTCTAGCGCAATTAGACTTTGAAACTGACTTGTTGGACAGCAAGAATACAAGCAATGTTTCAGTTTGAACTAGAGGATATTAGAACCAGAACAATTACTGGGCGTTGTAAGTATTTTTTTTGAAATAACATTTTATTTGAAGAGTAAAATACTCGTCTCATGATTCATTTGTTTTGAAGGTTCAATTTTGATTTACTTATTTATTTAAAAATGAGTGGATACATCGAGATTTAAAGGAAAAGGCATTATCTGACGGTCTACCTTCGATTGATAAAGATTATCAATTTTAATCTTCTCAGAGACAACTGGTCCATAGGTTGTATTCCAAAATGTAATATTATTCTTTATCACGGGGATTTCTGTACAAACTGGTATGACACTGCACAGCGTTAGTTAATACGGTGAATTTAATACAACGCATAATGCAACTTTAGAATTTGTCTCTAGTAACAAATACATGAGACACGCCACCTATGTCTTTGAACAAATTGTCTTTGTACATTTCATTTGGAAAATACTCTTATCTGGAGAATAGATATTTTGTGCAAGGGTTACCCATGGCGTCTGAAATGGACTGCCGCGACGAAAAATATGCCTCCCGAAGAATAAACCTTGTATTCTTAAAATTTATGAGAAAATTCGTAATAATGTTCAAATTCATCGCTATGTACCGCTCGCTTTATCGGTAAAAGGAAATATTGTCAGGAAACATGCCCACCTGGGAGCTCTTTATGACAATTCGTCTGGATTTGTGGATATATACTTATTAATATCTGAACAGATTATTAATTTCTTAATGTTTGATTAGAGTGGTTCATTTTAAAATGAAAAAACAAAAAAAAAACACCTCTGGCAGCCATTCATTAAAAAAGAAGAATTATGTCGGAAGTATCAGAAACTACGACGGGCTTATATTCGCAGCACTCATATCCAAAACAATTATTTGATTTGAATATCAGACTTTTGCAATTCAGACCAACAACCTCCCATTTCACAGGCGATTCATCGTCCGCTTGACATAAAACCTCTCATGAATTTATTCTCTTCAGGCCTACTTCCAAATCACTTCCAACCTTTACATTTTCAAGCACGAAGTAATAACTAATTTTGAAGTGCCCGCGAAAGTGTAAACTTCCAAGGAACACTTTGTCAGAGACATAAATCAAGTTTGCCGATGTCCCCTCGGGTATGCTTATCAATCAAGAGCACAATTGGCCAGGTTAAAATTCATAAATTTCGTTTCGCATTTTATCAAACCTTTAAAAGGTTCGGTAGTTGTCAAAGGGTTACGGAATACCTAATATTATTTCTTGAACTTATGTCCCAACATTGCCAATGTCCATAGGAAGTGACCACTTAGCACCAACACGTTTGCCAGTGTTTGGCAGTTGTAGGTTATAAAAAAATGTAATAGTAGATCGTGAATTTGATTCGCCGTGTAATATTTTGAATTGAAAGTCTAGTAAAGCAACATTCGATGCGGAAGAAGCGATGCTGCACAAAAGGCTGCACTGTCAGATGATATGCTATGCGCGATTTTCTTGTAAGGAATTTGACGCGCGCTGCTTTACTCCACCGCTTTGTATGGTAATATGAATAAATTGATACACACACATCCATAACAGCAAAGTAGAAGACATATACAAAAAAGGCAGTTTTACAGGAGAGGATATTTAGTAAAAAAATTGGGAGTTCCAACTCGAATAACTTGATTTTTTATGTTACATTACAAAATGGCATTTTATATTGATTATATAAAACATTTTATCGCTATATTTTTGTTTTATTGCAATAATATACCTAAAAGTATTTTTTTACTTTGAAATATCTTCGACGTAGAAGAAGACATCGGGCTAGGTTGATATAATATGGTCATATAAAAAAAGCATTTTCGCAAAAATGATGATATCCTTATCTACTTTGCTGCCATCTTGAAATTATGTTTCAAGCCGTATTCATTATGATTTTATTAGTTGAATTATAAAAGAACTTTACACAAACAGACCAAAAACATAAAATATTAGAAAATTGCACAAACAATATCTTGCCGAACAAATCAAGCTCGTGGCGGCACATACAACGCTAGTCCACACGTGCGAAGCAATCTAGAAACTAAAGTTACACAATTTCCACTCAGGTAACTAAAGGTGAAAATATAAAAGGTGCTAAACAGTTTAAAATACGTCCAATAACAGAGCGGAGTTTGATCGCGCTTATAAAGTAGCTGTTAACGACGTCAGTAGAAAGTTACCTTAGCAAGTAATTAGGGCAAATTGTCGCCGGGCTCGCGGTCGGGGCTGGGGATTCATCCAGCACTTGCACATTTGTAAACCTACGTTCACTAGTTTGGATATTTACGGGAAATTTTCGTGTTTAGGTCCTAAATTTGGCTGTAGCGTTTAGAGTTGGTAAACTAGCTACGCAGCGATGATGTTAGGAGTCTAATATGATGTCGAAAGTCAATCGCTGCGTTTAAATATTTGTTGGATTTACAGATATTCTATAGTGGTGGTTTTGGCTCAACAGTCCGCCGTTGTTTTTGATACCCATCATATATTTTTTTTATTATCGGACCCCGCAGTCGACTCCGGGGTAAACCTGCGGATACTGGAATATCCCCAGCTTAGCGACTGCAGAGTTCTGGAGAAAAGTTAGGAGAGGATATCTGGGATGGAAGTGTCGGCGAAGGAAAAGGATCCTTCCTAGGATGAGTAGCTGGGGAAGGCTAGGAAATGTTCACGAGCCCTTATAGGCCTTAATGTATAGTTACAACCAAGAGGGCCCTCATAAGCCTTTGTGTAGTTATAATAATGAGGTTTACATATTTGATTGTGTTCCTGGGGCCGCTGCAAATGTCCCCCGTGTCCATACACGCCCATGCATGCATTCGATGTGAGGACCGAGCGCACAAGAATTGCCCCAGGGGTACCAGTCATATTGTGAAGTCTCATAATATATGCTCATTACACTAGCAACAATGTTCTTAACTAAAACACTACTAGTTTTTTTTCATGGCGGAAGGCATAGTCAAAAAGTACTTAATAATATTACCTATGCTGTATAAAATTACACCATAACTGCAGAACAAACATGTAATTTAAAAAATACAGTAATTTGTAAACTTTAAAATGAATTAAATTCACGTTCCAAATACATTATTCATAACCATATTTTTCTTGAAAATAAAGGACCCCTCAATTTCTGAGAATAATCTCTGCATTTGTAGGTTCACGTGGGTCTTCGCAATATGTAAGAGCGTTTAAATCAGGGTCCGGCTTAGGGAAATGGCCCAGAGTTTCGATGTACTGGTTTGTCGTAAGAAGATTTCCAATATTGGACCTTTTGTTTCAAAGGGTTGTTCGAACCGAATTTCGGTCTACGGATGACGATCAATTTCTCTTCAGTTTTAACTTTCAATATTTTGAATCCTTCTCTGATTATATAAATAATATTATAACATTGACAAAGAAATGGTGTGAAAAATTTATGAATTAGGTAATTTTATAATTTTGAAGCATGATATAATATAATGTAGATAGATAGTGTAACTTTGACTTGAGGACGACAAACAACTCAGTCCGCCCCGTGACCAAGAAGGCTGTTAGAAACGTCGAGATAAAATAATAATATAAATAACCTCGATAAAATGCGTAAATAGTTTTATTTCATTAATTCTAACTTGCTGGCATTCTTGTGGAGCCGTTAAGGAATATTGTATCCAGTGTTATTAGTTGACATTATTAACTGACAACCAAATATTGCCTCAATGAATAAAACAGCGCAGTGTTAATATTTATAAACAAGGTACGAATAGATATTGTTCATTGCTACTCGTTTATTATAAAAAAATATTTTCTTAATTTCTTCAATCAGTTATGTAAAAATTGACCAATGCAATTCCCTTTGTTCCTTACTGTAAATTGTTATCATGATTTATAGCTCACAAAAATTGTAATATACTTGAACAACTATTTTATTCCCATAAATTCGTAATCCTTATAATCCGAATAGGAATAAATAAGTGTAATTTTGCCAGCAGCTGAGTAAATTCAAAGGGACATCAAACAGTTTATTTTCAACCCTATTAAATGGAATTTTCGCGAGGAATTATAGGAAATAGCAATAATCTTTAATCGTATTATTCTTTCCGAGGTTCGGGTAATTTTTGTAATCCTCTTATTTTACCTTTATGTGCGGATATTTTTGTATAAAAATTAAGCGTGGACTGTATTGTAAATTGAATTTTATTTTTATTAATTTATTCCTAACATAATCTTCTGCTGGGAATGACAAGAGTGTAACTTATCTAGAATAATTTGCTGGGCTTAAAACAAACCCAACGTATTAAAGGTAAAAGTAAGTGTATAAAAGCATAAGACATAATAAGTTGAATATACCTACCGGAATCTATTTTGATCATGAAGATAGATATTCTCTAAACGACTGCAAGGAATCGAAATTGGTATGATAGGAGATTTACTATTATCATAGGTCTGTAAATTATGAACTCACTACCGTACGAAACGCCATAGATTTGATGTCAGTTTACTAACGACAGTCAAGGAACTTCATAGACTACCTACATCAAGTAAAACCATGAGAAAGCAGCCTTACGCTTCTACAAACACGTGCATAGTAAAACTGTCGGTTGCATTGAGTGTTTCGCTCGCGTCACATATTTTATGACTTCCTGGTACCCCATATTCTTGCGGAAACTTGAGACAAGGTGCATACGGAAGGATATTAGTACCATTCTTGATATGAGTAAAATGAATTGTACGGGTGAGGTAAGAGATTATAACATTGTGACTTGCATAATTTAGTAAGTACAAAGCGATGAAGTTTAGATAGTTGAAGTGATGTAAATAATCATTATAACGAAGGATGCTGTTGTTGTGCCTTTGCCTTCTTCGAGGATATTGTCATAAGCCTAAAAAAAAAATAAGTACTGACTACATTGAACTTGATGCTGGGTAAGTTTTTCACGTAGATCTGATCGACATTAGCCTTTACTGATGTGCAAAGGAACCAGCTGACCTGAAAGCGAATAGTCAAAATTAGTTAAAGCGCGTTCTTCACTCGACGGATTCGCTATTTACAGTAGGTATTACGCTATTTTTTATTTACGACTAGCTGACCCGACAGACGTTGTCCCGTCTTAACTATGAATTTGCAGCGCGCATTCTATCAATCGCTGACAGTTATTTCAAACAATTGACAGTTACATAAAATTAATATACTCGTTAAGTTTTCTTAAATGTTCTAATTTTCCGCGCAATTTTTTGAAGTTTTTCTTTCATATGAACCTTTTCCTGACAATAACAAGAACACCAAAAAAAAAAATAGTGAAATCGGTCCAGCCGTTCACGCGTGATGGCGTGACCAACGGCAATAGGGATTCATTTTTATATATAGATAAGTACAAAATATAAAAAAACAAATAACCAATAAACACAGATATCTTTCATAACACTGATTACAGCGACGAAATAACCTGTATGTGTAATCAATTCGAGTTCGCGTCCTCGCGTCCGTTCATCCCTGCGTGGGAAATTACATCCATTCTGTCTCGCCACGTCGACACCGTGTAGGGATGGGACTATGTACAGAATTTTCGAGATGGCGATGGTTCTGCTAGCATATCTAAGTTGAGATTTTTATTTCACAGGCTCAAAACTTCAACGTTTTTAAATTGTATTCTTTGCTAGTTTTATCTGATTTTGTAACGTAAAGTTTTACGCCGAAACCTGTTAGTATTTTTTTAGTAATGCGGTTAATCGTATGTGATTGGAATTCCGTAGTTAAAATATAATGTCGATAAATTATACACATTTTAACCTATGATTGCTGGAGTTATGCTTCTAAATGTAGCGCTACATCAGTCCTTAAAGAAATTCACAGCAAGGAGTTACATTACGCAGGCGATACTTATACTATCTGGTACCAAATATATTAGCCGCATTTTATCATCCAACTACAAAGCATAATTAGTTAATGGACTATTAAACGACCCCAAAAACTTAAATCAAACTCTACCATACAGGTACTAAAAATCTATTTTTTTAGGCACTTTAATCAATGCGTATTGGATACTAAGTTAAGCTCATTAATACAATGCTGTATTATAAAACGTAGGGGTTAATTAACACCGCACTATATATTTATTAATTAATATTCGACAAGCTAATGTATTGGTAATTAATAATCATGCCATCACGATAATGAACGCAATCAAATAAACAATTGAATGATATATTAACTCCAAACCAATGAATCGGTATGTTTTATTTATAATCTTATTTATGTATATTTTTGTTCACGAAATTTATTGAGTACGTAAATTTGATATATTTATATGTAAGTTACATTAAATAGGTAGTATTATTAGTGTTATCCGGAATCAAGTTTACGTCTGCGCGATTCCTTATCGATAAAACCTAATTAATAGGTCTCATTAATGAGCATGTGCAATTGGGTAAATGCAGCATCATACTGCAATTAATAATGAATGAAAATGTAAGAAACATATACCGGTCACAAATAATTTGATATCTTGAAAAATAATATCGACTTATTGCCATCCCTAGTAACCTTTCTAGACCCTTCGGAGTGGACACTTTTTTATCATTCATGAGAGTGTTTACATAACTTCCGTGCCGCTTGCAGGTAACTTATAGATACAGGAGCATTTCCTCCACCTCCTCGCTTAAGACATTTTCCCCAATATAAATAATGGATGGAAAAGGGTGAATGCGACCAAGTTTTGCTCATATTGTCTCCTGTTAGAAATATTAACTCGATCATTGGAACTATGGATGTTTCATAATCTGATTTTGTTCGAAGTCTAATTTTATTTAGTATATAATAGATATTATGTTTTTACGAAGGCCATAGATGTTTCTGAAATCAAATTAACTGAACTTAAATGAACAATAGCAAAATGATTAAGCATCATTATCATCAGCCATGAAGTCCACAGCTGTCCATCGGCTTCATCTTAAAATTTTCTAAACCTACTTATCAATGGCGGCCACATCATAAAGTATAGTTACTGTAAGTAAATAGTTTTATTTATTTAGTTCCAAGTAAATGTAGTCGAAACTAAGATTTCGGCCCTTGTTCCCCGCCTTAATTCTGAGGACAAATTAGCATAATTATGTTTTGCTCGAAGACAAAAAGCAGTTATTAATTTTGGACGGATTTTCACATTTAGGACCACATTATTAAAGACTTAGTTGATTTTCATCATCTTGTACCAACGGGGAACTATTGAAGCTTTGTTGATTGAAGTAGATTTATAAGAAATTAGGCTTTGCTTGCGGTTTCGCCCGAGTGAAAATCCACTCCCGTTACAAAAGTTCCTAAAATACTGCAGCGTTCCATAGAGTAGGTAATTAGTACGATTAAAATATTTTATATTTCCGTGGCACTAAATTACCGGGATAAAAAAAATATTCTGTATAATATTATTATATTAACATACATTGTCCTTAATGTCACAAAATAAGATTTTCACTTAATGATTTCTTACGTTTACGCGAATGTTAGACATTTAAATAAAACTATTTTAAGGATTATATCGCGGTTTTTTATTTCATAATTTTCTTCGGACGTTTCGAAGACTTTGCAGCCTTCATGGTCACTGGTGGACTGAGGTGTTGGTCATCCGAAAAGTTGTAACTGTTGCAATAACTTTGATATACTAAATAACAAAATCCGTAAAATAGTTTGATTTCAAGATTTTCACTTTCTTTATTATAACTTGCTTTCAGTATAAGAGTTTGCTTATCTACACTTTAAACCCCACTTACCCTGGATCTAAAAACGCGTATATATCCTCGGAGTCCCGGATTGGCCGCGGGTCCATTTCCGAGACAGGAGCACCGTCGTCAAGTTACAAAAGACGCTCATTTCGCATGCGGACCTCCCGGCCCCTCGCTTCTCAAAAGAAAAGTGCTTTTGTCCCTTAGTGAACTTGATTTATGTTTAAAGCTAAGATTTGTACTAAAATGAGGCGCAATTAGGGTTTGGGACTGCACGGAGGTATGAATTTGTTTTCAGTGTTAGATTAATGCCTTTGTTCGCCATTTTTTGTAGGTTTTGATTAAAAGCATTGAACAATGAAATCTAGAGATATAAATAATATTTTATATTCGACAGTTGTCTTTTTTTTATACGAGCGTGGCAAGGTGACCGCACTGTGCCTGATGGTAAGTGGAGTGGGGTCCAATAGAACGTCGACTAACGAGCAATGATTACCCCTCGACAGTCGACATAATCATGCCGGCCTGTTGGAAAGGGTAATCTCGGAAAGCGATACACTTACGTGGCATCTACATGGTGTCATAGCTTTATCGAGGATATCTTTAGCAATGAGCAGTGTACAAGCACAATGGTTTCTAGGCATATGCCAGTTAGCATAATATATGACTACTAGAAAGGCAACTGCATTATTGGAAATTACGAGAATTATATTACTCTAGCTTTTGCATGCGGCTCAACCCACGTTAAATAACTTTTCTAATATTTTCTCGGGATGCAAATAGCCTATTGAATTTAAGAGTAATTTAGTAATTATAGTAAAAAATATATATGTGACGAATTTTCTTAGAATAGAAGTAGTTGCACTAGAGGATGTCAATTATAAGTTCTTTTTATTGATACCAACTTTGATTGAAGCTTACACGCAATACATCTACGGCTCAAGTAAATTATTGTTAAGTGTTCTATTCAAAAATTTAAGTACGTGGTGTCACTTAGTAACGTAATTTCAAAATAGATGCATATAAAAATATACTCCTATCACAACACTTATAAATATTAATAGGTATCAGTCTATTACGTCAGAAGTCATCAACATTTTAATAGTATTTGCTCGACGCAAAATGCATTCAATCATAATTGAACACCTGATATTTATTTAGTAGCATATTGATTAACGGTAATTTATTAATTGATTGATATAAGTAAATTACTTTTACATTACGTTATGACCATTGGTTCATGATTTACATTTATTTTTGACGTTGGCAATCCACAAACTGTGTTCCATTTATCAAATATATTGTTGTTTAATGTTTGTTCTGTAATGAGTTATAATTGCGGTATATTTTAACCTGCTACAATAACATTATGGGATGGAGTAAACATTGCGGGAAGTGGGTGCATTAGTTACACCTCTCCCCACCCCTTTGAGTATATAAGCGTGAGTGTGAGTGTGAGTGTATATGCATAAACATACAGAAGCAGTTGATTACTAAAAAGAAGTTATATTCTCCATCGTCAGAGTAATGACGTTGATTATTAAAGGCAAGATTGTCACGACTGTCCAAACAATCTGCTAAGATCCTCTTGATTGTCTAATTAGTAATGAAAATATTATGTATTTTAACAAGTGCACTACCGTGTTATGCAGTATTTTAAATATTTTTACTTTGTCTACGCGACTCTTCGTTTCCTTTTGGGAATAAATGCATGTGTTTGTTACTTTGTCTAGTTTTCTAGACCAATATTTTAACCTCCAAACATGTTGTCCTTCATATATGAAAAAAAAACACAATTTATCCAGCGATTCTTACTGGCTTAACGTGTGCAAACCCCGATCTACGAACAAATAAATCAACATCATTCTCCGCCCTAAGTCCTAATTTATCTGAGGTCGGTGAAGCGTATCTTTTCATACTTATTACAAAGGATTGGTTAAGTAAAATAGAGCTCACAAAATAAGCCGCAAATTTGAATAATATTTATTTTATACAATTACAAATCGAAAAACTCGACGCAGTTTCACAAATAACAGACAGTCGCCTAATGATAACTGATTGAGATACATCGGTAAACTTCAAATATGGTTAGATAAAAATGATATCAGTGCCCGACCTTTGATATTACTTATAGGCAAATATCATTCGTCAATGACCAGACTGCATTAAACTTAGCCAATAATCGAAAGAATACCATTTTTTTTAATCATACATAGCAAAGTGACGTCACTGCACCTGATGGTAAGTGGAGTGGGGTCCAGTAGAATGTCGACTGATGAGAGGAGATTACCCATCGGCAGTCGACACAGTTGTGCCGGCCTGTTGAAACCGGATATACACAGGCTGATCCCTGAACGCGACACACTTTCGTGAGCCACTATGTCGGGTTTTAACACTTTGTGGACGGTGGTCGCCATCCGGGTGGAGGTAAATTATATCCTACCACCTTCACTTGTATATTCATTCGAAATATGGAAAAAAATCGTTTCTCTACAAATGCTATGACATATAAAGAATACCATCATTCATATATTCTTTTCTTATGTTTACGCGGATGTTAGACATAAAAATTAAACTGCAGTCTTCATTGTTGAGTCCCCCCCGTGACCATGAAGGTTGCAAAGTCTTCGAAACGTCGGGAGAAAAAGTAAAATATTAAAACCGCGATAAAATCCGAAAACCAGTTAAACTCATATATTCATTTGAAATATGAAAAAAAAAACATGAGCCTAATCCATACAGAAAAAAAACAAACAAAATCATGTTATCTCTTGAAACTGTACAGAGACACATCAAGCATTGAAAACCCATAAATATCTGAAAGACCCCAACCTCTATTCGGAATCGTCACGAAACACCCAACCCGTTGTATAAATATTTGGCAGAGCGTACATTTTTTACGGGGTATAAATCGAAAGGCTCCGGCCGTAAAACTTTGGTAAGCAATACGGCATAATCTAATTTGACCCAATCTAGAACGGGATTCTAAAATGTGAAAGTTCAGGTGTTCTAGAAGTCAGAGTTCGAAATTCAAATTGAAATGAATTTTACATGGCATTGTAATAAAGAAATTGAATGATATTATGTTCGGTGTATTTATTTGGAAATAATTCTTGGAATCTTTTTATTGTCTGTTCTTTAGATATTTGCAGTCCGTTGCTTACTTCTTTGATCACCGGAATACTTGTTTTCTTAATATCATACACATCAATGAACACTGGAATGTGACTTCCAGGAACGAGTCTACTTATTAGAATTACACGGTGATCGCTATCTAGCTTGGCTGTGTATAAGCATCCTCTTCACCATACTGGAAGACACAAAAAGCAAACAAGCAATTCAATATTGTATTATTATAATTGACAGGGTACATTTTATATCCGCCCGGATAGCGACCACCGTACACAAGGTGTTAAAACCCACCATAGTGGCCCACGTAAGTGTCTTGCGTTCCGAGATCAGCCTGTGTTTATCCGGTTCCAACAGACATAATTCTGACGACTGGGAAGGGGTAATCATCTGTCGTCAATCAACATTCTATTGGACCCCACTCTACTTACCATCAGATGCAGTAGGGTCTCTTTGTCGTGCATACATAAAAAAATGGACTAGGATATACAGAGACATTTTGACATTACATTAGATTCATGTTTCTAACAAAATAATTATTTATTTATTTATTTACACCTTATTGTACACCATGGATAAAAATAATGTAAGAAGAAAAGAGAAAAAAGTACAAATGGCGGTCTTATCGCACAAGGCGATCTCTTACAGACAACCATGGGATGGATATAAGAGAAAACGGAATAATAAGGGGCAGCATAAGGCGTACGAAGGATTTAATTAATTTCTTACTTAAAGATAAGAAAAAAAAATACTATACATAAATACAAATACTATACATACATAATATAAATAAATACAATTATTGCAAAAAAAACATACACATATATACATAAATATAAAAATATAAAATATTTTTATATTTATGTATTTTTTATAAATAATTATAATTAATAAAAAATCATTTTAATTTTACGCGCCCTTATGCCACTACTACTACTCTAAGAGAATTTGTCGCAGCGGCAACATCATACTCTCAGTCAGAAATGCACTCACGCACGCGCCATATTCGCATTTAACTATAAAATAATAAAAAAATCTGAAACTTAAAATCAAAATTTTTGGTGAAAATATTCGTTATTAAGGGATGATTTTTGGCACAATGTCAGCAAAGAAGACGAGTATGGGGTTTCATTTAGTAGAGCTATGTCAAAATGACCCTGTATAGCTCAACGTATAGTTACTACTTATGATGATAAAATAATCAACGAACACTCATTTTTGAATAAAATAAACCAATCAGATTTGCAGTCGATAAACGGCATTAGCGGTCAGGACCGCGCGGTTACGGACATTTTAAATGGAAACGCAAAGTCCCCAATCCGCCCAGGATTTCGAATTCTAAAATTTTGTTGCGCGTTAATTAGCAGAAGTTCGGTAATTTGATAAGTGAGCAATTAACATGGTGCGTGGATTCAAATCCTGTTATTAATTATGAAAATGGCTGCGGCTCATTGAGTATAACGAAATGTACTCTAATAATTCTGTAATTTTCAATATTGTTGAAATCCGGTAATTGTAAATAAATAGTATGTAAAAAAATATTATTCGAAAAATAGCTTGTGCGTTGGCCGGGAATCGAACCCGGATCAACTGCTTGGAAGGCAACTATGCTGACCATTACACCACCAACGCATATGCCATAGTCGGTTTAAGTAAGCAATAGTATTGAATTTTATTTGTTTTCGTATCATGTACTAACTCATATCGAACAATGAGACATGTAATCCTGACTTAATTGATATATAGACTGATCCTGCACTATTCGCCAAAACGAATCAGTATGGTAGACTCATACGCTCGGTGACGGTGGGAGAGGGAGGGAGGTCAAAATTGTGGATGGATTCATCCATTTTAAAAACTTCTCAGTCGCAGCTCGAAGTCAGGACGTTGCGGTGTGAAGCCTCCGTCCTCGGAAAGCACATAAACCCCTTGGTGCTGCGCCTGATCTCTCCCCGTTCATGTTGAATTTCCGCCCCACTGGACTAAGAGAGGGAAGAAACAGAGTAAACCTGTGTATTGCACACAAACTTGTGCACTATAATATTTATTGCGTACCTAGGTGCTGTTGGTTGAGATTGGCCGCCATGGCCGAAATTCGGCTAGGAGGGTACATGGTAAAATTTTCACCATATTACAATGCACCAGTACAAAACATCTACAGGGTATCTTGGCACAAAACACACTAACACCCCACTTTAACTTTGAAACAATGCCAACCTGCGAACCCACTGCGAAGCATTAATAAAACTGTCACAAGTTTTTAAATCAACTTATATTTCTACTCACCCTGTAAAGTGTGGTACGAAATCACGTACATGTGTGCGTTATTAAACTGAAATTGAGAAAAATATCTCCATTTGGGTTTATTATGGCATTTATGGTTGCATTTCGCGAGTTAAACTGTTATTTATTGGTGAGTGTTTGTTTCTAACAGGTGTTTTTGTTTTAGAGTTCCGTGGCGAAACCAGACGAATATTGCTGCAAGAATGTCTCAGCTTTTTCGTATATTAGGTCCGAATTAGTATTATATAGAGGACAAAAAAATCCGCATAAGAAAAATCTAGTTATGGCCTCTTGGCAGTTACATTTTGTGGAGCACAACTGTGCAACACGTTAACATAAGATAAAAATGATGGCTGATAAGCCAGATTCCTTTTATATGACATTGTTGTGTCAAACAGTTGGATAATAGGTAATAAACAATAATAGTATTTAGCATCGTATAAATTAATTGTATCGCTGTCATGTAAGTGTAAATTTTGTTATGGGTCCTTTGTTACCTGAATTAACTAAAAAATAAATGAAGCATTATTTATTTCTATTCTTTTGTCATTAGCCAGTAAATTGACTTTTATATCACTATTACTACCTATTCCATAGAACCAATCAAATATCGATCAAACATTAAATTAAATGCAAACCAAAATCCAAACATGTGGAAGGACATTGCGGCTTATTTAGGCATTTGACTAATGTAGCCTGACTTACGGCTCGCGTGCAAACTGAATATTATCATACTTTGGCACCATTAGCTTGGTTTATATGGACTAGTGATAAGCCTTGGAATTAGATTCACATGGTATTGTGTGACCTGGTTTTCGGTCTTATTGGCTTTATTCATCACTTGTATTATAGTTTTTTAAATGAGACTGCTTTGGTGGTGTAGTTCTGTTGCATGTGCGGGTCGACTATCAAGCTTAGGTCTCATGCTTGAATCCTGGGACAGGCAACGTGATTTTAGTTCTTAAATAAGTAAATGACAATAGGCCCGTTCAGTATACTTGGAATTTAACATAGCTGGCGAAATGTGTTTTACACCTCTGCCTACTATATGTATGTTTATGTAAGAATCTGTCTGAAGTTAGGTTATGTTTGCGTATTGGTACTGTCGGAACAAAGTAAGCATTGTCGTGTTTCAGTGCAATGGACACTGTTGAGCACAAGACATAGGTCTAATATCTGAGGATGATTAATACTTCTATAACTAAATGTCTAAACGTCCGTAGTCATAAATTATAGCAGGGTCGAAGGTATAACCCGATTCCTGTCTTCTTCCCTGTCTGCTTCCCTGTATGAAGAATTTATATTGAATCTAATCATTATTACCACGATTTGCAGATCGCATTTATGAATATTATAACCTATATGTTGTGTCGGGTTCCCTTTAGAAAATGTCACCTTTCGCCACTGAATTATGTTAATTATTATCAGAAATCTTGGACTTGTCATAAGTGCAACTTTGTTTGCCTACGGATTTTTGTTTCATTTCAGTGCAATGTAATTATTGTTGTTTCTGTGATTTGTACCTATTTTTTGTTGCATGGTGTTGTTACTTATTATGAGTGGTCGCTTAATGGGATAACTCATATCATCATTGAATGGTAAGAAAAATACCAAAACCCATTCTGAAGAGTCGCAAATATAGTGCAGTTTTCAATGCATAATTCAATAGTTTTGAATACTAATGGCTGTATTAAAGCTTCACTGCGGGTTTTTTGTAGTATAGTTTTTATAACTTAAATTTTTCTCTAATCATTCCCATCTCATTTCCAATTAAAATTCCATTACCCAAAGCACACTTGAACACTTAGTTAAACTTATCAACAACTCCAATTAATCCTGAACTTTAATATTCTAGCCTCTATTTGGCTCGGTTAGTTTGCATCTATTAATGCTATTCGGCCAGTAAATACTGCTTGGAGCTAATCGTGGACGTGTTCGTTGCGGCCTCAAATATTCATAACTGCAGCCATATTTGTTTTGTTAAAATGAACTGCTCTCAAATTTGGTTTTCCGTTATTGAATGAGTGTTGGTTAATGAGTCTGTTGATAGCTTTGATGTTTGATCTGATAATTAGTTTTTGATGCTATTGTGGTGCTTTTTATATGCATTTGCTGGTGATAAGATATATTTTATATCCGCCCGAATGGCGACCATTGTACACAAGGTGTTTAAATCAGCCATAGTGACTCGTGTAAATGTGTCGCTTTCTGGGATCAGCCTGTGTATCATACCAACAGGCTGGCATACTTGTGTCGACTGTCGAAGGGTAATCATCTCTCGTTAGTCGACAACTTTGCCGTGCCCTGTATATTAAAAAAATAACCACCATAGAGACATACTGGTTGGTGTCAGATTAATTCTAATCTTCTTCTGTTTGGCCAAGGTAGCCTCGTTAAGCCTCTATTACACTTCATAATGAGTTAACTTAACATGTTGCAAGAACAGGCTTTTTACGACCATCAGGCTGCGCGGTGTTAACCCACTCCGAATTAACAAATCTCGGAAAAAATCTTGTCAGAAACATTCTAGTATTACTTAACCTGAGAATCAAACCCATGATCTGTAACTAGTGAGCTCAAATACGCTGCCAATAACCTCGGAGCCGTCATCCGCAATAATCAAGCGAGAATTCTCCATCGCAAAACAAATTAGGTACTAAACTTCGTGAAGATTATACATTTTCAGGTGGATATAAAATAAAGCGAGTTGCTTGAGAGTAATAAAAGTTTTTCTATAATATAAACAACGGTAACATGGAAGGGGTGGTTAATAGCCGATGCTATAGATATACCTGTTAACTTTATTTTTATACCAGAAACAAATAATTGGTATTTTATGATATTTCCTTTCCTTTATAACCATAATTTTGAACAGGAAAACTGAATACGGAAGTATTGATTAAATTTTTTTTCTTTTAATTGTCATTCCCATTGCTTGTTATGGACTGCTTTGGTATAGTTATTATATAGCTGATTGTGTAAGAAAGGACATAATAAATGTTCGAGATGGGTGATTTGAATAAGAGTTTTTGTTCAATCGTATTTAATTCCACTCTTATAGTATAGAAAGGACGAGTCGGCTATGAAAATAGATACCACAGATTCTATTTACAGGTAATATTCCACAAATAAACATTGAGACTGGAATTTTTAAGACTAAAATTTCTCCGTACTTTCAACTCTGACAAACATAAAGTTCGGTGTATTCATTGTAATGTTTTGGACGTGTAGCCTTCCGTGCTGCGAATGCAAGGCAGTTATAATAACTTAAAAAGTTATTTTACCACAAATGCATAAACGAGTCAGTATTATCTATGCCAGACATTCGCAAATGACCCTGAACGTCCGACACCACATTTTTGGACACATAGTTTCAGTTATTTGTGTAAAGTTGGTTGGACATTAAAGTGTTCTTTGTTTCGTATTTTGCAGTTTTGTAAAATAAAAATATAATATTTCTAGAACGCTTTTAAAACAAGAAAAAATCATGATTGTTTTGCCATTTTGGCGTAATGTTATTTCTTTATTGCAGTAGACTCTATGGTTAGTATAAATAATGTCGACTGTCGAGAGACTTATGTACATATTAACGGTAGTTATAGGAGTCTTGAAGTAGATTGCTTGTCTTATATACTATAGAAATACCACGTTACTTTAAATCAGAGAAGTATGGTTTTTAGGAAGTCAAATCTCTAATTTATCTCCAATCTTCTCTCAGCATTAAAATTCACCTCACTGGACTATACTGTCCTCTTTTAATTAGTAACTCTCAAGTTATCATCGTTTATTCTTCTCTAGAGACATTAAACTAGCCCATTAAAATTAATTTAACACATAAAAGTTTACAATCTAAACAATTCATATTAATTGTGTGTATAAGAGAATTTTCACTGTGATATGCCATATTTGGCTTCTGTTCAGCGGTCTCACCCTTTGCTATCTGGAAACGAGCCAGGGGGTTAGGAAGTATGGTTAGAATACGATACGATATCGTATCGTTGCATCGTGTCATATAATCGGAAATTAAACATTGGTTTTGAAAGTATTTGTTTCTTTACCGTGATGAAGTGAACCTTTTCACTGCATGTGTTTTACAAGTAAATAATAATGTGGAATAAGAGACCTACATATGTTTTTTTAGATATGATAATAGAACCCATATGAGATCTCGTTTTCCATGGGTACTGTTATTTATTTATTATCTTGATACAGCTAAATACCTACGTACATTGCATTTGCATTGAAATAGAATATACGTAGTTAATAGCTGAAATGTTATGTCGAGGAAAGGAGGACGCTTCGACAGCAGCCAGAATCGTGTTACACTTACTGGATGTAGCGGTTGGCCCTAGAACTCGAGTCGTCAGAACGAACTACAATAGCAGGTCATATCCTACGTCTTCGATATTCACTATCCGATCAAAGACAAAATATCAAGAGTATCACTCCACTAGTTTAAAAATTTTGGGATATCGTAAGTCAATTAAAATTTCCCTTCTAGTATTGCTAATGTACTAAAAACAGTCACAGTATAATGAAGTTTTATAAGCCCATGCGGGCGCATAAATTGAACACAGAGATATATTGAGACATATTTTGCATTGTTGAATCTATGTATTGTTTTATTTAGAGCCTTTTATATAAATGAATGATGAGACGAGCTATTTGTCTGATAGCACATAGCCCGATTTCATAAGCAACTGCTGATGCTAGAATATACTTGATAGCGACCACCGTATACAAAGTGTTAAAACCCGCCATAGTAGCCATCGTAAGTGTTACGCCTTCCGGGATCAGCCTGTGTATATCCAGTTCCAATAGGCCGGCATAATTGTGTTGACTGCTGAGCGAGGTAGACTGACGAGTCGACATTCTGTTGGACCCCACTGCACTTACTATCAGATGCAATAGGGGTCACTTTGCCATGCACGTAAAAAAGCAAAACGCCATTTAAAATATTGGATTAAAAAGCATTATGCATAATAAATAATAATAAATAATACGGCTTTATCCTCGATCGCAAATTTATTGAAACGGCGAATTTTCCTGTTTTATTAAAATCAATTTCTTTCTACCGTATCTAAAGTATCCTTTTCTAAAAATGAAGCGGTAATAACCACAGATAAAGCCCAAAGTGGATCTTATCCTCTAGCCCTTAGGGCTGGCCGAAGCTAATTTCGAACAAAAATAGAACCCTAAACCACTTTCATCTTAAGTGGAAACGTCAATACTCGCCAAGTTTTATCTGGTCCGATCTAATTAACCCGCGGCGAGACATCGGCGAACAATTTAAGTTTTGTCTGCTTATTTGTGGTAATTTCAACTTTATCGGTGCATCTATGGAATCAACATTTTACTGAATTTGAAAACGATTGTTGGCAACCGGTAACAGTCGTTAGCGTTATCGGATATCGTATTTGAATAGTATTCGATTATTTTCGGGTTATTGTCGGGTTTGTTATCTTATACTTGAAATATTTTATTACAGGATGGATACAGCTTTATCTATTTGTATCTGCATGAGTGTGCAATCACTATTTGGTCCTGTTTTTTGGTATATTGAAGCAGTGTAATAACTGAGTATTAAGATAATTAATAATATTTGTTGGTCTCAGAATCATCATGTGCAATGAGGTTTTATTAGGTGGTAATCTATTTAGTTTTCGTTGGATTCCCCGAGATTGCTGATTAAGAAGCCTTGCCTAATTTGAGAACTCTTGGTAATGTTTGTATTTAATAACGATTCTTGTGATTTATTTTATTGTAATTTTATTTTTTATGTTTTTGTAAGTCTGATTTTTTAATAAACAATTTGAATTTTGAATTTATTTGTATTCATTTTATATGTACTAAATATAATGACGAGTATTCTTTCAATGCGCCACACTCACCTTTAATAGCTTCCCATCAAATAGCTGCTATATTCTTTAAGACTCTTAACATTAAAGCCAATATCGATTGTAAAATAAATCGAATTTTATCTTAAACATTAAACATTTTACTAGGTAACTTCCACTACAGGTAAATTGTAAAAGCTTTTCTTTCTTTAACGATGCTTCAGTAAAAACTGCCTCTCAAAGCGACGGAATATAAAATATACCTGAATTACTTACGAAAAGGTGCCGGGTGTATTTTGTTCTTGACTGCATAACGCAACACATAATAAAACTAGGTGTTGCTCATGGCTTCGCCCGTGTGAATAGCCTTACCCGCTTTAAAATGACCTAAGTGACCTAAGTGACTGTAATAATCCTTTCTGTGTCGGTACGACGTCAGCGACATCCATTTCAAAAAACCTTTTTGGAAGTTCAATTATGTCTCACGGGAGAAAATTCTCGGGATAAAAATTAGCCTATATTTTAATCAATGCATGTGCCCACTTTTTGTAAATCCATTCATATGTCTGAGTTAAATTCTAACAAACATCTAAACGTCTGAACATACGAATATTTTCACGAAATTTCGTATTTTTAGCATTGGTGAGAAGTAGTAAGAAATAAAAATTTGTAAGGTAAGGTGATGAAACTCTTTCTTGATGTTTTTTTTTTGTTTACTCGTATTCCGAGGTCAACGGTATAAACCCACTAGGACATGCTTGACTCCGGCATAATTTTGGCGACTAAACTGTACTTATCAGGCGAACTTTGCCAAAAAGTTGTCATTTTGCCAAAAAGAAAACTCCAAAGCCATTCACTCCAAAATACCTGTGATTGCAACAAATTTCTTTCAGAAGTTAACAACTAACCTAGCAAGATCTATTGTCGAGTGATCGAGACTGACAATCTCAGACCAGAAGATACTGGACATCTTCAGAATGAAGTCTTTGAAACTGAACAAAAGCCTAGAGAGATGACGTGTAGTGATTTATGCGGAGACGACGCTCCGAGCCTCTTTTGTGATGTCATTGGGGTATTGAATGAAAAACTGGCTTAGATTTAGTGGACAGGGGCTTGATTTGGGACTTCTGAATTAGCGGTTAGAGTGGATCGGTGTCTTTTGATTTGGGACAAAGACTGGCTTCAGGGCAACGTATTGTGGGGAATTAAGATATCCTTTGTATTGTAGAACTGTTTTAATGTTTTAGTTTAGTTTAGGTATTTATTAAGCTTAAAATCAACGGTGTTATTGGTTTAGTAGTATATATGCATGCAGGCTGTCGAGTGGGTGAGCTTGAGTTCGATTCCAAGCGGACGGTGACTAGACATCTGCTAAAATAAAATCGTATCTATAACATGGATTATAATGTAAAATATCTTGTGTTACGCCGATCCTACATTAGTCGATACAAGGCGCGACAAACACAAGGAAATTTCATCGAGATTTTAACCATCAAAGAACACTTTTTTATTTATTTGATTTTTGTACTAGGAATTTACATGTCAGTCCCATCGTTCTTTTCCAGTCTAATATATCTCTAGGTATAAGCCATTGTAACAGTGAGAAAGTGCCTAGAATTTTAAATTAATTTTCGGTATAAGAGATCAAAGGGAATTGTATCCCAAAATAAATGGCTCCTGAACAAGAGAACTAAAGAACAGCATAGTATATAAAACGCCTGATTGACTTTTCATATCCACTTTGATTTACATCATCATCAGTGACAGTAGTCTACTGCTGAACACGGGCCGCCCCTAAAGATTTCCTTAAAGACCTGTCACAAGCGGTCTTCATCCAGCGTGATTTGTTTACGTGCACAGCCCTGTGACCCCGCTGCACCTGATGGTAAGTGGAGTGGAGTCCAATAGAATGTCGACTGACGAGAGTTAGACCTTGGCAGTCGACACTATATGCTGGGCTGTTGGCACCGTAGATACACAGGCTGATCCCAGCACGCGACTGACTGACGTGGGCCACTATGGCAGGTTTTAACAAAATGCGGCTGCGGTCGCAGACAAGACACTTCAACGTCAGAGGAAGCCCGCAGTCGTCCCTAATGCGCCGAAGAGGGCCACCGCGGAGTTTTAGCTGGTAGGCCGTGCATAGGTTAAGTTGTATATAGGGTTAGGGACTCGGCCCGGCGGTCGCCCGAAGGTCACCATCAAATCCGGGCGGCTCAACGCCGGGCCGTAAGGCACAGTTACCCCAGCATAACCGCTCAGTCGCCCCCCACGAAGGCTGGGCGGTAGTAATAAGGCACTTTCTCCGCGAAAAAAAAAAAACAAAAAGGGTTTTAACAGAATGTTTCTTACGACCTTTCTCAAATTGCTTCTCCACTTTGCAGGTGAACGTCCAATATTGCGCTTGCCGCTGTTGGTGTTTATAAATATATAAAATTCATTCCTGATAACATTTTTTTATGTATTGTTACCCGATGTAACTGTTCTCATCAATTATTTTGTTGAACAGTGATATGCGATAATATTAATACTTCCTATACAATAGTTATTACAATATTACCTTTATTATTTAACACTTAAAGTTAAATGTGGCTCATCCACGAGACAATATTTTCGAGAATAAATTTACCTTACTGCAACCGTATTATTCGGAATAAAAATACCCTATATTCAAAATACAGTCTTCTAAGAGCGCCACTTAAAACCATTTTAAACAAATCAAGGTAACGTTACTCCCTTGTTGCATTTAAAGAAAGAAAAGATTATAATTGAGAGAATGGAGTACATTATGATAATTTAAATTGTACATAAAAATGTAGATAGGCCCGTATAAATAATAAAAAACGATCCAATACTGTATTCATGTGCGGGGAAATGAAATAGCGGTGGAATTCGGATGTATCGCGAATTGCGATATCCGCAAAACATTTATAATGCACGTGTCTACGGGGGAATCTAGTTTGAACCTGGTGCTATTGTGATGGGCGAAACGATAGCGATTATTTTCAATTGCAATGGTCATTAATAATAGGCAATCATTTTACTTTCACTACAGTTCCCTACTACGTATTGATTGTGGCTCGAGAGGTTATCAGTATATTTTTTACTTGTACAGGCACGAAAAAGTGAAACCACTGCACCTGAAGGTAAGTAAAGTGGGGTCTAATAAAATGTCGACTGACGAGAGATGATTACCCCTCGAGAGGCGATACAATAATGCCGACCTGTTGTGGACTAGGTACAGAGACATGGTAAGGCATACGGCAGTAAAAAGAAAAACGCTAAGATGTAAAAAAGATAAAAAAACAGTTTGATCAGATCATGAGATGGTTAATAAACAAACATTTATTTGCTATTAAAAATCACTCAACAAATATCAGTACTATTGTGAATTCTGAGATTTTGTATTCAATCCTTAGATCTTACAAATACATTGTATGCGTTTTCTAATATAAAAAAATTACTTAAGTGCGATGTTAATCGATGGCTAAAACGATTATTGACCATAAATATCATCACTATCTTAGATGTGACAGTTCGGCTTACCCTATTCTAAATATAGCAATTGATTACTGTGCTCAAATACTCTACTAATGAACTCAATAAAATCGCTTCAGTATCTTCAATATATCCTATATCTTAATGGTATATAGCGATGGAAGTGTTGAGGCAATTTTCCATATAGAAACCGTTTTTCCTTTATAGCAATATTATTTGATACGATAATAAAATTATATGTAAAACACCTTTGAAGCCGAATTTTGTTCGTTTAAGAGATTATTGTTTACTTAGAATAAGATGAGTGCATTATTTAGAGGAATATTCCTTTAGAAATGATGGTGTACCTTATCAAATAGACCCATCACAATTCGTCTTTTTTCACAAAAAAGCAATGTAAATCCTACAATATATTAGTGAACTTAGGAACTATCAAACTTGACTATACAAGCGTGGTCCAGCATGAAACAATTATTTACAATTCAAAGTTGTGAATTAGTGGTAACTATTAAGGAGTGTTACCTCTTTCATCAAGTTATACATCTTTAAAACTATCATCAAGTACATCTACTTCATAACCTCCAACTGCTCGATGAATGAAACTTGTCCGGCAAATTCCACAGCGATTCACGATTCTTGAACAGTTAACTTCGTATAAGAAATGCGCTCCATTTATTTATCTTTTGCTTTATCTTTAATGTTGCGTCTTCATCTCGTTTAAGTTAAATGGCATTACTCAACATTTTGTAAAGTTTCATTCTTTGATAGTTGTGTCAAGGATAGAACGTCTCTTCGCTTATACAAATCTACGGAAAAAAAAATCTTTGAACCAGTTTAAGCTCAGAAATCATTAAATGAATATTAATATTACTCATACTATACAAACGTTACAAGTCTCCATTTTTTATTTCAACTACTTTTTGCTCGCGGCTCCGTCCGCGTAAAATTCTTTCCAGGATAAAAGTCCCGTTATATTTCTCCGGTATAAAAAGTAGCCTATAGCACTCAAGAGTAATGTAGCTTCCTCTTAGTAAATATTAACTCTTAGTAAAATCGGTTTAGTTACTAAGATGGGCGCGTTCAAGCAAACTCTTCAGCTTTATATAGATTGACCCCCGTATTCACAGAAGTTTTTTTATCTAAGGACGGAGCAAAGCTGTGATAACAAGTCTGTTTTTCAGTGCTGACGGCATGGCAGCCTTTGCAGTGCGTACACATAGGGCCGTTTTGATTGGATAATATTGTTGTATCTCAATATTAACCAAACACAACGGCCCTATGTCTGTTGCTCAGTGCCGTTGGCACCTGAGAAACAGACTTGTTATCACAGCATTACTCCGTCTATAAAAAAACGTCTATGAATAAGGGAGTAAAAATGTACGATTATCAAACTAACAAACGCAGCAAAAGTGCGATAGTAGTCAAAAATAAATTAAAACTCGCTATATTGAATATTTCGGAAACGTAATATCTGTGATAACGAAAGAGATGAATGCACCGCATTTCTTATTTAAAGTAAACTATTCAAGAGGTAATAAAAGCGGGGGAGGTTTATAACGCGATATGAGTTTCGTTCTTACTGAGTTACGAGTTCACTTTAACAGATTTCTTGATCATTTAACTCGAATAACTGTGAATGGGAAACATTTTGTCACGTCTGGTGTTGATTCAAGATGTTTTTTACTTCAATTTTATCAGGTGCGCGAGTAATGGTTTATGAACAGAATAAACTTAATTAAACAAAACAGTAAAGATCTGCAATCATCAACTCACCACATAAAAGTAATGGTTAATATTAAGAGGTAGGTGATAGTGTAGTGTTTTGTACCGACTTACTGGTATAAACACTACACTCTCAGTAAGATATAGATATGCAGCCTTGACAGAGGAGTGTAGATTTAGAAGAGAATAAAGAGGTTTGGACTTCTAGACATCTCGTTCACTATATAAAATGTAAAAACATCATATCATCACACGTTGGTCATGAGATGGTGGTACTACGCCGGTCGAGCTAGCCTATTCATATTTTGGACAAATATGCTAGAGAATACCTTTTCATTGCTTTGAATGACGAAACGAGCTTGCCGTTCGCCTGATGGTAAGCGACAAGACCGTCCATGAACATTAGAAACACCATCCAACATCTTGAATTACAAAATATTGTTTGGTATACCCCTGCGCTCGCCATCCTGAGACATGGGATGTTAAGTCTTATTAAGTTCAGTAGTTACATTGGTTACAATGCTTTGAAAATATCGCTCCAAATATCAAAACAATATAATAAACTTTAAAATTTACATAAAGAGCAGCGAAACTTCTTCCAAATTAAACGACGGTACACAATATGAGTTTAACAATAATTTTATGCATCCGAGCTGGAGTGCCGTAAGAGTTGAAACTACCATTTTTCCCTCGCAAGTTTGTAATATTTGTTTGCTGTATGTATTGTTAGTACAGCTATTTGCACTATGCTCCAGATTGTGCAGTTTATTCTGGTTGCCGAGATTATATCGAGATGACATTGTAATGTTAAAAAATAGAAATGATGCTCCAGTTCCTGCTCAATTTTGATTTAAGCAAAGAAATGATTTCAACTTTTGGAATGAACAGAAATGATATGTATTAGTGGAGAAAGGTGAAATTTTCCGAAACGGAACCTGACACGACATATGTTTTTTTTTTTTAATTTGGCCATCAACAAATGTTTACACTAATACTTATAAATCTATATATATAAAAATGAATCCCTATTTCCCTTGGTCACGCCATCACGCGTGAACGGTTGGACCGATTTCACAATTTTTTTTGTTGTGTTTGTTATTATCAGGCGAAGGTTCTTATGAAAGAAAAAAATAAGGAAATTAAGCAGAACGTTAGAAAATTTAAGAAAAGTTAGTTTCAGCGATTGACAGAATACGCGCTGCAAATTCATAGTTAAGACGGGACAACGTCTATCGGGTCATCTAGTTAAATATAAAAACTAATGCAATTATGTTGCACAAATGTAACAATTATTTAAAGGTTGGCAAAGCATGCACAAGTTAAAAGCTTTACGTAACAAAATATATAATAAAATATTACATGACATCCGGTATATTCTTATGAAAAGACTTGGATATATAGGACATATAGGTACTTATACATAAATGAGGCATGCAAATTGTTCTGATGCTTATGAGATTCTACATAAAGAGAAGCCTGCAATAATCGGGTTATAAGGATCCTTTGCCACGGATATATATTAATATGATGATGATCTTGTACGTATACAATCAATGACTTCTTTAGGATCAATGACGAACGACGAAATTTCAAAGGGTTGCGAGCACCTAAAGCATTCACCCGAAATTCCGGTGTGTTCGTATAAGCCGATCCTTATCAGGCTAAAAACGTATTTCATAATGATTTCTTACGTTTACGCGAATGTTATACGTTGAAATAAAACTATTTTATGGATTTATCGCGGTTTTTTATAATTTTCTCCCAACGTTTAGAAGACTTTGCAGCCTTCATGGTCACGGGTGGAACGGTGTGATGATCCGAAAAGTCAATATTACAACATCTATATTTTACAATTATACCCTTTTTCATTGTTTTAGCTACTGACGTTCCGATCTACGCAGAATGAGCTCAGTCTTGAAGTACATAGCAAAATACTGCAATATCGTCACTCACAATAACCCTAACTTTGTTTGGGGACAAAATTTATTTTTGTGTTTGCCCGGGTCGACAAACAATGAGTACTTTTCTAAGTAATGTGGCTGGGGGAGTTACCTCGAGGCATGAGCGGTGAAGAGGGAGCGGTCTGATTGAATGAACGGACAAACTGAAATTATATTTGTTTTTCCTAGTATCTGTGGACATTTCCTTACTTCGAATGGTGTAAGTGCTTTCAAAGGAATGACTGGAGATGGCTAGTTCCATTTAAATGTATATACTATTGCTTTTATCTGGAAGAGTAAGACTGTACAGTTTTATTTTTAGAAGGAGTGGCCCTGGTAGATTCAACGAGATAGTATTAATAACATCGATAATACCGTAAAAAGGAGCCCAGGTTGGCAACTTTTGTTTTGCGTTTCGCATAGTAAGTGCAATGGAGGCATTATAATTCCCACTATCCATTCCTGATTCCGCTTCTTATATGAATCCGTAATGTTACCAAAATTCTTCTAACATAGCAGGTATTTATGGCTGTGGGAATGATTTTTACGGGTATCCTACCTCGTTTGCCTGACTACTGCTACAAAAAAGTACTGTCACATACGACATACCAACTACCATTTTTTTTATACTTCAAAATTGCAAAAGTTTACTAATACACTAAACGAGTAATATCATTATAACTAATCACAAAAGGAAATATCAAAACTGCATTTCTCAACACAAGAAGCTTCGCAATAATAACTTCTTAATTTTTGATGCAGAAGTAATATTTTCCGGTACACACCACCAATAAAACGATGCATAAACAGCGGAGTTCCCGGGAAATGGAACGATTAATCCCGCTTCCTGAGTCCGGGATGTGCCGGGACGAATGGATTGCAGCGGTCAGTCCCGTTTTTTCCAAAGAGAATGATTGCATCATTTCTCGTACGTTTAAAAATGTGGTCACATTTGAGCAGATTGAGATAAAAGTGGGTTTTAGTGAGGCTCCAGTGATGTGAGAAATGTAGGTAGTATTCCTGGTTCTGAGAATACATTTATTTATCCTCATTTACGGGCAATATTATTTAACTTTGAAATTATTATTTAAAAGTAGATATTGCGTTTAACAAGCAATTACGTTGATTTCAGTTACTGCCAATTAAATTTAAAATCAGGTTTCTACGAATTACTTTAGGCCCTATTTTATTGACGTTATTATCATTAACACTGAAATAGAATTCACGGAACTCACTAAAACTTCCAAAGAAAACTTCGTACAAATGACTTTTTTGTAAAAATAAACAAAGTGATTAAGTTGCGAAAAACGTTCGTGATTAAATTCAATGTCAAAATATAAACGAGGCGAAGGACATCGCGTGTACAACACAATTACTGCGCTAAGGGCTACACGTGGCTTTGTTTACAATTTTTTTTTTGTTTATTGACACTAATTGTACAAATATGTCACTCAAATAGTCTTAATTAGTGGAAACACTCCGATGGTAGTCACACGTGTAAATAAATTAATCATTTTTTTATTATGACACTATGCTCCTCTATTCAGGATGAGACATTGAAATGTTAAAATCTATAATGACTTGAGTCAATGTTTTTCAAACTGCAACACTACATTTTTACACTATTTGAACGGTTCTGTTGCTGTTTATATGCAACTCATCATTTAGATTTTTTTCTAGCTCATACCAGCAATCAAGTGAGTTACCTGATTTTAGGTGACCTCCACCGACCACAAACATTCGTAATATCAAAGTATTATTAATTCTATTCTGACCTTTTGTATATATTCAAAAATTCTAATATAAAAAAAATAGAATCTCAGTATCAGACGAGGCCCGTGCAAAACAATGCTATGTAACAGTATATAATACAAGGTACAAGACTGATATTACAATATGACTATATAAAAAATAGCTTTTAAAAATAATGCCCCTTTATTATTTCTTCATACATAGGATAGTAACATTCATTTGAACAAGTTTTGCAAAGAGCAACACTAGAGTTTCTCGCCCGTTCTCCTCTAGAAACTATTTTACGAACTGGTAGAGTTAATTTTTGAAAAAATAAATAATGTTGACCATTTTATACATACAAATAAATAATTTCATTTAATTTATTTTTCTCTTTTAGTAATTAAGTAATAATTAAATATTCTCATGTACCTTGACTTATCATAAGTGCAACCATGTTCGCCTACGTGATGAATAAAGCATTTTTTTTTTTTTAATGAATTAAACAAAAACATTACAAACAAACAGTCTTCTATTATTTATCCATAGACAGTACGAATAGTAAACCGCTCCGTGACCGTTGTTTCGTTTAACAATGCAGACGATCACGTCACGTTCTAATTTATCGTTAACATATTTTAACATATTATTTAACCGAGCCGTTATTTATTTGTCAGTTGTTATATCAACAAATCTTTGGCGTTTCGCCCGCATTTGGAAACTTTGGGGTAACTTTTTTGGTAAGGAAATCAGTTTTTTTTTATGTGCACGGCATTTAACCCAGCATAGCCTGATGGTAAGTGAAGTGGAGTCTAATAGAATGTCGACTGACGAGATATGATTACCCGTCGATAGTGAACACGATTATGCCGGCCTATTGGAACTGGATATACACTGGCTGATCCTGGAACTCGACATACATACGTGGGCCACTATGACGGGTTTTACTCTTTGTGTAGTGTGGTTGCCATCTAGGTTGATACCGCCACCATTTCACGTCGGCAACCTAGCTTAAAAATACTTTAGGCTTTTAATATTAGATTAAACATTTTCAGCTATAAAAATTTTATTAAATAATTTTATAGTCTGCCGTAAAAACTAATCATTTTTAATTTGTCTGATGTTATTTTTTGTTAACTCTGTGTGATTATTATTATAAATTCCTATAAAAATTTTACGTACTAAAAATATACTTATAATGAAAGTTTAGTCGAACTGTTTTTAAGAGTCGAGTTTTTTAATTGGTTTAAACTTGGTTCAACACAAATTAGTTACAGAAATTATAACAGATTAAGACTTTTAGATCAAGTTAACTATCGCTGTAAATAGAAGGGGAGTATAAAAAAATTAAAAGTGGTAATTGAGTATATTTACTTTTTTTGAGAGGTGTTAAGGATATTTTGAAACAAAAAATCACTAATAGGAAGCTCTCTAAGTGCTATAGGCTACTTTTTATCCCAGGAAAATATGTATTCCGAATAAATTCTTTAACGCAGGCAAAGTCACCGGTATAAGCTAGTAAAAATAACATAATTAAGTTTACAAGCAATTATGGCACTTGCCATTCAATAATCGACATACCAATCTTTTCATTGGATGATATAAAAAGAAAATTAATTAAAAATATCCATTTCGAAATAAAACTAGAACTAATAAAGAAATAAATCCAATAAACATTTTATGAACACCACATCAAATAACCCGCAATAGTTAACTACACGAAGCTTTTGAAAATGGAATCACTTAATATTCCAAGAGACAAAATCCAATAGTCTCGGATCTTGAATCCCACAGAAAGTTCACAAAGCCGCAACACTTAACCAGTTTCGACAAAAGCTATTGATCCTAACGATATTTACTTTGTAAAATACATAAATCGCTTTGAAGTAATCTCATGGTTTGTTCTTAGTCTCGATTTAGGGGAAATAGACGTATACTAATTAAAGGCAGTGTGTTTTATATTTATTTGCTTGTGGTAGGACATATTTTATATCCGCGCGGATAGCGACCACCGTACACAAGGTGTTAAAACCCTCTATAATGGCCCACGTAAGTATGTCGCGTTCCGGGATCATTCTGTGTATATCCGGTTCTAACAGGCCGGCACATTTAAGTCGACTGCCGAGGGGTAATCATCTCTCCTCAGTCGACATTCTATTGGACCCCACAGTACTTACCAAGTTCGTTAGGGTTACTTCGGCTCGTAGTGTAACGAAGCCATTAAATATCTTTCCTAAACATTTAATAGATGTTACTCAATTGCTAACATTGGCAAATAATGCTTTATCCGGTTACAACAGGCCGGCATAATTGTGTCAGGTATTGAAGGGTAATCATCTCTCGTCAGTCGACATTCTATTGACCCCCACTCCACTTACCATTAGATGTAGTGGGCTCACTTTGCCGTGCACGTTAAAAGAAAAAATATCTGCCCTTATAGTTTCTCCTTTATGTTAGTTGATTCGCCTGCGTGCGCATCTTCACTTCATGACTTCGTCTACGGACTTGCGTATCATACTTTTAGAATGTAATCTATACTCTATACTATTATATAAAGCTGAAGAGTTTGTTTGTTTGTTTGTTTGTTTGAACGCGCTAATCTCAGGAACTACCGGTCCAAACTGAAAAATTCTTTTTGCGTTGGATAGCCCTTTGTTCGTGGAGTGCTATAGGCTATATATCATCACGCTATACCCAATAGGAGCGGAGCAGTAATGGCTAATCTCAGGAACTACCGGTCCAAACTGAAAAATTCTTTTTGCGTTGGATAGCCCTTTGTTCGTGGAGTGCTATAGGCTATATATCATCACGCTATACCCAATAGGAGCGGAGCAGTAATGGCTAATCTCAGGAACTACCGGCCCAAACTGAAAAATTATTTTTGCGTTGGATAGCCCTTTGTTCGTGGAGTGCTATAGGTTATATATCATCACGCTATACCCAATAGGAGCGGAGCAGTAATGAAACGTGTTGCAAAAACGGGGACAATTTATTAGTTTTGAGAGCTTCCGTTGCGTGCGCTGCGTAAACGGTTAAAGTTATGCAACAATGATGTATGACGGGATTGTTCTTCTTAAAAAGTTCTAAAAAATATATTATAAAACAAAGTTCCCCGCTGCATCTGTCTGCCTGAACGTGTTAAACTTAAAAACTACCCAACGTATTAAGATGAAATTTGGTATGGAGACAGTTTTAGACCCTGGGAAGAACATAGGCTCCCGGGAAACTACTACTTTTATAACGGAAATCTTTAGCCTGAAAAACTTTAAAACGCGGGTGGAGCCGCGGGCAAAAGCTAGTCTTTAATAAATAGAGAACGACCCGAGCGCAACATTATGTTAGTATGCAATTAAAATCTGGAGTTGTATACGACATGGACCTTGTAGATTAGGTATAATTTTCATGCTTTCTAAAGTTTTTATCATCTTATCTAATAGCTCAAATGATAAGACCCCTTTTACTTTATCCGTGGTGTTTTACACCTGGGGTTTCCTATCGTAATTTTCTTTATTCATAATTTTATATCTCGCTTTGCTATGGAAGGAAGTGGAAAATATATTACCAACTCCTTTCTTTTGTACTTTAATTAATTTCGTTGCGAGTTGAGACTAATTAGTGCTCCTAGTGACTCACTGGGCTTCACCGCTTGGATAAATGCGTGCTACTCCCGATTCTAGTTATAAGAGTAGCAGCGATGGGTGTGAGCTCAGGATAGTCTCGTATCTACATTTATAGTGCAGGGAACAGAACAAGAATGAAGAATACGAATCGAATGAAGAATGCGATCCAACTGATGGTATAATATTTTTTTTTTTTTTTTTTATTTATTTTTAGGGAGACTTACAGACTAATAAAAATTTAAAAATTACATAACTATATAGATATACATATTGCTTATAGTCTCCGCATATATGTTACAATTTAATATAATTTAATTTAATGCACCTTACAAGATAAGATAATGGGCACAAGCATATACACACATATACATATACATATATATATACACATACACACACACATACATATGTGTATACGTATATTATAAAGAAAAAATATTTTACGAGTTTACATAATTAAGAAGAGAAAAGAAAAGAAGACAATCCACATGTTACATTTTGTCTATAACGATAATATGTGTTAACCCCCGTCATTTAAAAAGAATTGTTCACTGAGCTTACGTCTAACCGTCTTTGGTTTGGTACAGAACAAATCTACATCTAAGCTAGGTGGAAGCTTATTAAAGATATTAACAGTGCGCAATAGGAACGAATTTCGTCTATAATTAGTGGAGGCAGGAGGTATAAATAATAAAGACTTTTGTCTAAACGCCATTTGATTAGTACGTAACCCGATTTTTGACAATAGCTGAGGACAGTCGATAGTTCCGTTAGCTACACTCATCATAAAACAGATAATATGCAAATATAAATACACTACATATTGGTTTTCTGTCAGATAGTGGGTAGTTCATAAATAAGCCGATCCATTTTTAGAGCAAGTAATCTCTTACCCATAAATACAGTTTAATATTTCATTCCAGCAAAACATATTTAAGGTCTAAAAATATTTTTTATTTGTTGAAGCCTCGAGCGGATTTTTTTATCAGACGTTAATTAAATTCAGGGAATGGTAGTTCAAATATGAATAAAAAATACACGATAAAACTGGCCTACTAAAAACGCTCAAATTTAAACTGCACTAAAATAAAACCGAAGAGAAATCCAACCCAGCAAAGCTCGTAAATACAAAAATCAAAGACGTCCTTCCATTATCTGCTGAGTTGTTAAATACGGCAGCGATGTGAAAGAGATTGATCGAGCCACTGTCAGTGGCAAGCTCATCGGCAATCAGTGGCGATTGTCTTTCAAGTTTCGCTTCGGATTCACTACAATTAGGCGCTTCTTCGGATACATTTTCTAGAAACAATTTAGTAATTAGTTTGGGAACAGTTTAATGATGGATCATTATTTGGCTTTTACTTAAAGCATTTCAAGGTTGAGTGTTCTCACTGGATTATATTTTCTTTCTTAACTTATAAGTCAAATCTTAGTTCTATTAACAATTAAGTTCTTAGTAATCTAATGTTTATCACGTACTACTAACCTATGAGTGTGACAGGTAAAATAATATTTTCTAACAAACTACTGTATTCTTTAGAATAACAAAGTCTGCAAACGAATAAGTGTTTCATAGATAGTAAAAATCTCAATGACCTGATATCGTAATAAACACCGTCAGATAAAGTATAGGTTTCTTGCAAATTCTCTAGGAATAGGATGCCTTTATAGGACATCAGCCAATTTGACTGTACGAAACGCACTATGAAAGGGTCAAGTTAAAGCCTTATCGCGTTTCTGTGTGATAATAATACTACGTATTTTCCATTTTTCCCGCGAAATAAAAAAGGTACCACTGTCGAATTGAACATGATTGAATTCATAAGGTAAACTAGGCGCAATACTTCTATTCACGAACTTGGATCGGAGTTAGAATTCGAAGTTCGTTAAAGATTACAAGTTAAAACCAATAAAAAAATGAAATATTTCCTGCAAAGAATCAAGTTACAACTAAAAATAGCTGATTAACAATAAAAACAATTCGTGTAATCAAGATGTTAATGCAGGGATTTGAGCCTCTGCCAAATGACGAAAAGGTGAATTAAGAAAACATTTCATGCAATTAAGCAACTCGAATTAACTTAAAACAGAAGTATGTGACATGCTCCACTAAAAACAATGCCTATAGAATAGTTAATTTGTGTTATTGTTAGCTGTGAATTATTATTTTTTACACCATACAGTGGTGGGCGAGATTTCATTCCTGCTCTACTTTTTCTCTACTGAATAATGAGATGGGCAAGGCTCTCGTCTGATGTGCATCAACACTGTCCATATATGTATATGATAATATTGTTATCAATAGTATCTGACCTTTCATTACAGTGACTGGAATCTGTTTTGCGCTTGTAAATCGAAGAAATTAAATCCCAGTAAGTTATCTTAGGATGAGGGTCACAGTATTGTTTGTTTGATTGCTAGTCGGATGAGACCCCATAGAATTTGTACTCGACTGGATAGCAAATGGTTATATAATGGGGAAACCCTTAACCCATTGGCTTATTACGGCAAAACATGTTACAGGGCTAGTTAGTCAAATTATATGCACTTCACTGTATTTGCAATTAGAACTAGTAATTACCTTAGGATTTAAAAAAGTTAACTTCAAACATTTCACAAAGCATGCATTTTAGTTCCGTTAGTTCAAAACTATCATTATTTGATTCTCCATTTGAAACGGATATAAAGTCATGCAACTTTATAATTACAAACAAATCGGACATAAAAGCTTCATTTAAAGTTGGAATGTGTCCGTTTCAAACTACCACCAACTTTTACTGCGAGCAATTAGAAAAATTCTGACTCAAAAAAATTTACTAACTCCACAGACAGACGCCTTTTATATATAACTTTAAATATATGAGTAATGTTATTATAATGTTTTACTATTATTCTTTAACTTTTATTGGCTATTTCTTTTTAGGTTGTTATGTAGACGAAGAATCGATAGCATCGCATAGAGAATAAAGTGTTCTACTGTGTATTTCCATAGTGTAGGCACATTGCACACTATTGTTTCGCGATAGAAATTGATAGCGAAGCAACACCAATCCAGGAAAGTACTCTAATGCATACGAAAGTACTAGCTGCTAGCTAGAAATAGCTACAATAAAATCAAAGAGGCATAAACTGATTTAATAAAAAAAACATAGAATCAATGTCTAGAGCAACGAAGAATTGTAGAATCTCATTCCGAAAACGAAATAGACGTTTATTCATCTCAAATAACAAACGTAGTAATGCGGTCCTTGTAATCTTATTCTCAACACCCAAGCTTCAAATTGCTCTAATTCAATCGTACGGGAAGCCGCGTAAAGCGTCTAGGCGCCAAATAGGCTGGCTTGCTCAGTTCAAGCTTCAATTCCTGTTTTTGTGAACGTTGAACCGTAAACTTTGCATGTTATTATTGCAACAGTGCTTTTACTTGAAATATGCAGGGTAATACGATTCAGTATTGTAGAGATTGAAAATTGTTTTTATTTTCGCAATCACTAAACATCTTGTATTGTTCAGAATATTCTCTTTTTTATTCCAAAGTCACTTTCGAGTAACTTAGTTTGCGAAAATGATCATATTGGTCTTTACAAAAAACATTTCAATTGACACTTATATGCCTCTTCAATTATTTGATACAAGGACGAATTTGGTAGTAAACACGAAAATCTAATAATAGTAGTCAACGAGAAACTGCGGCTCGGAACGGAACGTTCGAAGCTTACGGTCTCTAGAATCATTCCAGCCTTTCCATGATATACTGAAACATGACGCCTCGGAACTAAAGATGATTCGTGTCTACTAGAATAGGTCCATGAATTGTCACGTAACTAGGCTCACGAATTCTAATTCCTGGTAATAGGCTATTTGCCTTATTTTTATTTGAAACTTTTATAAAATATTTACGTCGTATAAATTCTAAAACAGAAGATATCATTGAAATCTGTTAAAAAAATCCATGTTATAAGTAATTGAAATTAGGTAGAGGTGAGTGTCATAAAAACAGAAAGCGGTTGAAATACTTGCGTGTGACGTCAGTGGGCATTACGATGCGTGCGAAAGAAAGAGATGGTGCAATATCCCCACTCCACGCCCACTCCCCTCTACGTAGCAATATTTGAAATATTGTCTCATTTCTTATCAAATTGCGATGCTGTGCTCACAGAAGAATTTCTTTTTTGTGCTTATTACTATTACATATTAAAAAGTACACAAACTCAAACATAGTCAAATACCCTATTGGGATTCATTTAGGAAATAAAAATATATACGATCCATGTTTACTCAGAACAAGCTACTGTCTACTATGAAAAATAAGTATATATCCTGTCATTCCACCAGTAATTTTATTCCGTATTTAATGTTGCATTCAGAATGCAAAAAAAATATTTCCAATTCAAAATGGAAAGTTACGCATGCAAACTCAAGATGACCTAGATCAATTCTAGGATACAGCGGAGGTAGATTTAGGTAACACGAGCGGCCCGCACGGACGCATCCCCTAATTGATTTCCACTGTTTAATGTAATGGACATTCGATTTGGTACATAATACTGCGAGGGATTTGCATTGAGGATTCAGTAGCTGGGTGTTGCGTCTATGCCATTTGATTGTTAGGTGTTTCCTTTTAGAACATTTTAGTTGTTGGTTGTTGCGATTTTCATACGGATCTTTATGTTTTTACAGTTAATATAAGCTCTGTATTTTAATCTACTGTCCCACTGCTGGACACGGGTCTTCTCTACTGCTGAAAAGGATTAGGCCTTAGTCCACCACGCTGTAAAGAGCGGATTGGTGGACTTCACACACCCTCAAAATTGCTATAGACAAATTCTTAGGTATGTAGGTTTCCTCAAACATCGTGATCTTTTCCACACTCAAATAGGCTATCTAGTATCTTCGCTTTAAAAGTTATTTCATTTTATTTCCATATATACAATACGTGCCTAAACTCTGTATATTTTCGTTTAACAATACTTACCTATCAACAATTGACCGATTTAACTAATTGTAGTATCATAAGTTTACACAGGACATCAACCAATTTCCGAACCGCAATTGTATAAATATTTACAGATACCCTGAATGGATCCAGATAGTAAATGAGTTTGTTTACATTAGATCTACAAGTTCTATTGAATTGGAGTATTATATCTTCGACGGCTGTAAACGCAACCAGTATTTTCTTAATTGAGTTTACTTCTATTCTATGCTGTTTATTGTTATAAACGGTAGCCTATCGTAATACCGAGTTTCGAATTCAATTCGGAAGAAATTCCAGTTCCAAGAAACGTAGGTATTTCAATGAAACGATTCATTTTTTTTTGCCGATCCTAGGAATCGTCAGTAGACTAATGAGGCAATTTTTTTCTTATTTTTTTTTATGGCTTTGACTGACGAGAAACGCATGCCGTTCGCCTCATGGTAAGCGATGTGACCGTCCATAAACAGTATAACATAATACCTTGAATTACAAAGTATTGTTTGGTATTCCTCTGCGCTCACCATCCTGAGACATGATACGTTAGGTCTTATTATGTCCAATAGTTACACCGGCTACAATATCCTTCTAACCGGAACACAACAGTGACTAGACATTGCTGCTTGGTAGCAGAAATAGACTTTGTGGTGGTAAACTACCCTTGACTCTCACATATGAGAGACTTACCCCCAGTAAATTGTTCAGGTTTGTAGTTCTACCAGTGCGCAACGTTGCCACATATTGCCACATTTCTAGCGAATGGGTTAAACAACATTACATTTCTAGTTAGAAGTTTTGGAATGCAGTTCTCTCTACGGCTGTATTAATATTACTTCAACTAAAACAAGGAAAGGCATTTGTGAAAGCGTGCTATATTGAGTTTTAGAAAGTTATTACAAAGGAATGTTATATAAATTGTGAGATAATAGGTATGAAGAGCATATGTCAAAAAATATTTATCTGGTATTGAAATACTTACTCAATTTGGGGATAAGTTAAGATTTCGTACTTTTAATAAGAAATAATGAGAATAGATTTTTTAAGGTTAAAGACTTCATACCATCTGGCATTAAATCATGAAGCACAGAAAAATGAATGAAAAAAGAAAAGAAGCAAAGGAAGTTTTATCTCTTGACATAACTGAATTGAAGGAATTGAAGAGATTTTTGCACAATTACTACAACCTGCCTAATTGTTTCTTAACGTACTGCTGCCAAATATCAAATAGAGAAAAAAATACTTCAACGAATTAATAATTTTCTTCTGATTTCTTAGTTAGGTACACTTCCAACATGCCAAAGAGGAAAACGTGATTTAATGCCACACTATCGGTAAGCCGTTTCCAGCTTCAGTCCCAAAAATCTCCACAACGCAACACTCATTCGGTTCTATTTAATATTTTATTACTGCCCTACTTAGCTGTGCAGAAACTTTTATAATGGTTTTGGAACTGAGCCAAATATAGAGTGAACAGTTGCCTAGTTGAAATAGCCGAAGTGCAAGTCTGTGAGAATATCTTCCGTTATTATGGTGATTCTTAAAGGAATTACTAATTAGACAAGCCGAAAAGAAAGAAATGATTGCTGATTCACGTCTCGGCTTCTACTGTGCGCACCCCCACATACGCATTTATCCTCGAAGGGGTATGCAGAGGCGCAACCAGGGCACCCACTTTTCGCCAACTGTGTTCCATCCCATGATAGGAGGCAAGTTTATCACCATATCGGGCACAAATTTCTGATACTGAACAGAAAAACCCAAATATCATCCAGAATTCGAACCCAGGACTTCAGCATTGCCATACCGCGCATACAGTACAACTACGCCAACGAGGCAGTCTGTTCTACTCTGATATGTGATTATTTTTAAAAGTTTCCAAATATACTTGGGCCTGCATGTAAGACTTTCGATGAAAAATAATTGTCGTTTGCTAATCGACAAAATTTTATTACATTTATACCGAAACGGGACATACGTCCGCAACTGGCGGGTTTTTGTCTTATCCACGGATATCCGAGCAGATACAAATATTCTACCATCAGCATATGCTAACTGGTTGCTAATATTAGCATATGGTTATCCGAAGACAGAGATGTTTCTTCACATAAACCTACTACTGATTGTTGTACTGTAAGTTTGTATATTGTATAACAAAGTCGCGACACTCGGCCCGCCGTTGTTTGCAATCTGGTGCGGTAACACAATGAGAAGTGAAAAGACGATATGAATGAAAATTAATGCCGGCTTTCTCCCGGAACTGGATATCCCACGGGAATATGTGAATGAGAATGCCGTTTTCAAGTAAGACTCTATGAGTGACGTGTTAGTTCTACATAATGGGTTTACCAGCGAATTCCAAAGATATAAACTAGTGATATGTAGTTAGTTTTGAACAATTTCTTTTTAATATCAATTCGGAGTTCGTCATGGCTTTCTAATGACAACAACTTTTTTTCATTCCGCGGTGGCATGAATTCTACGAAGTTAAAAAACATACAACAGAGATTCATCAGGAGAAAGTTGTTGCTGACGTATATGTTTGGTAAATACATTATAGCGACTGATCAAAAGTTATTGTTTTGACGTCAATTACTGTTTACAATATTGCTAAATATAAAAAATTGTAGACAGTTTTGAATGCCTATCTGCTGGATCGATTGGGTAGTTAAAGCTGGTGTTGATTCGATTAAATAGCCAATATCACTTAATTATATTTTTTGTTTCGCAATTATGCAGATAATTTACGTAGCTTTGAGCATTACCAAACAAGATTCCACTTTCGTGACATATTTCCAAAAAAATGTAAACCGTCACACGGCATGTTTGCCGGTCGAGCCGGCGTTCTATTTGTATATGAAAATGGCGCCTAATCCATATTTGAACAGCCGCAAATCCGAACGACGTGTGCGTTTGAAAAAACTGAATGCATAACGATAGGAATGTCCTTAGTTAGAACTGGAAGCGGATTGTCGTGAATCTTGCTTTTGCCTTTTAAAAATTTTGGCTTTAAATAAACTTTGTGGGGTTTGTATGGTTTACATTTTATTTTAGTAACATTTTATGTTAGAGAAAGATAGACGTATTTACGAGTATTTAAATGGCATACTTATTCATCACTAGTTTCTGCTTGTAGCTTCACCCGCGTAAAATTTATCTGGAATAAAAGTCTTGCTACATATTTTTTCGGAATAAAGTATATCCTAAGTTTTTCTCAGGGCTCAAACGTTCTGCATACCAAAATTAATCGAAATCCATTCGGTAGTTTTTGAGCTTATCGCATTCAGACAGACGGTCGCGGCAGGGGACTTTGTTTAATATGTAAGCATTAGCTATTACATTGGTATATTAATAATAATATCAGCCCTGTATTTATATACTTGCCCACTGCTGAGCACGGGCCTCCTCTACTACTGAGAGGGATTAGGCCTTAGTCCACCGCGCTGGCCTAGTGCGGATTGGTAGACTTCACATACCTTCGAAATTCCTATAGAGAACTTCTCAGATGTGCAGGTTTCCTCACGATGTTTTCCTTCACCGTTAAAGCGAACGATAAATTCACAAAGAATACACACATGATTTTTTAGAAAAGTCAGAGGTGTGTGCCCTTGGGTTTTGAACCTGCGGACATTCGTCTCGGCAGTCCGCTCCACATCCAACTAGGCTATCGCCGCTTGGCATATTAATTATATGTTATTATTTAAACAACGTCTTCGCTTGGAATAATATTTCCCTGCCGCCAAACAGCAGTGGGTAGTCACTGTTATGTTACGGTTTGGATAACATTGCAGCCAGTGTATCTACTGGACATAATAAGACAACTTCTCATGTCTCAGGATGGCGAGCGCAGTGGATACCAAATAAAACGTTGTAATTCAAGGTGTTGGATGGTGTTTCTACTGTTTATGGCCGGTCGTATCGCTTACCATGAGGCGAACAGCAAGCTCGTTTTGTTATTCAAAGTAATAAAAAAATCAAGTCCAAACCTTATGCTAACAATAACTGATTTCCCCAAACGTCAAAATAATGATCATGACCATAATGGATCTCTTTAAAAATGTTGACCTCCTTACTCCAGTATCTTAATGTTAAATTCCATTTCGTAATCCACCGTTCCTTCTTATCAAGGTCATCAGTACAGCGATTGAACGGTGTCCTACATTCGATCTCTGCGAATAAAGAAAATTGAATTCAGTCTGTGACAATTTTCAAAGCATTTTCCAAGTGTCAATGAGTAATGGTGCCTTTTGTGAAACGTATAAGTCAGATTGTTTTACAGCTGAAAATATTGACTGAGATTTGAGGAATATGATCGCTTTCTACTGAGATTTGTCAATAAAGATATCTCTTACAGAAATGCGTCTAATATATAGGTGTTGATAAACTGACGAACTGAAATGAATTTCGAAAAATAAATAGAACTAATAAAATATTGACTTACATTGGTGTGATAGAAAACAAAAAAACATCCATTGAGCTTTTCTTAATAGAAGCAGGTATTTTTTGTAAACGAAAAATCTCGTCTACTTTTTATATATATTTTTTTTACTAATGAAAATTATAATCATTGTATAACTCAAGGACGACGGATAAATAGTCAGCTGATGAAATAGTTACTATGGTTTAATTCTCGATTGTAATATGGTACATTATGGTTTATTAAAAAAAGTTTACTACGATTTATCCTATATTAACCCGTCATGACTTGTCAAAATTTTATTTTCAAATATGTACAGGTAGCTGAATGTTTGCCGCCAAACATTGACAGCTACGCGTGTGACGGAAAAATAACCTTATTATGTAGTATATAAGGTTATAATCCCGTGACACACGCAAATGTCATGTAGCTGTCTTGGCTCGCCGGCGAGCCACGAGAGACCAAGAGAGAGAGAGAGAGAGAGTAATAATAATGTTAATCAGGGAATCAAAACTAATCGCAAACACATGTGCAAAATTTTGAAAAACAAACTAGTCTGAACAATTCATTTCAAAGAGGGAAATTTCTTCCTCTTTGTACTTTCATTCCACTCCAACGTAGGGTCAGCGCAACAATTTTTTTCAAATATATTGCAGAAGCTATTCGGATTTTTACAAACGACCTCCTGCCTGATGCTAATCATCTAAAGGAGGAAAGATGACACTGTTCCTTATTGTTTCAACTATCACCTGTCTAATATCAAGCTTCCAAAACCTTCCATGAATATGCCATAAAAACAACCTCATGTATCCGTATATGCTTTAGCAGCATCAACAGAAAGGTAAACTAGTTAGCCGATAGATTTGACCACAAATCTTGGTCAGTGTGCATTCATGCAAATCGCGTGCGAAACAATCACACTGTTTAAATATAACATGCAAGGCAGTCGAATTGCACCATTTGAATATTTCATACAAATAACGTGAAAACGGTGCAGGTAAAATTAACAGAACTAACATGACCCTCAGTATATTGTGTGGTTTTCAAATTTTATTTAAAAGTAAATGCTGATACAAGTAAGTCGTTTGATGAAAAGTATTACAAAGACCTATAAACAGTAGCAACACCATTTAGTTTTTTGTATTACGAAAGATCCTCACTTCACTTTCAAATTGTAATACTTGCTTGGAAAATCCTGCTTGAAGGCAGAAAAATAAATCAATGGCACTTACCTCTCATATACTAGATATCTATCACACATTACTCTGACAAGGCGTGAGAGGGCGTGGAGTATAAAATATCTCTGTTGATGGAACCGACGGATATCACATCACGGAATAAATACACATGGTGATGCGTGCCTTGGTTTCACCCCAGCCTACCCCTTCGGGTATAAGGCGTGATGTGAGTCTTGATATAATTCAATATAGTACAAGAAGTAGTCTGGGTAATGGAATGGATGCTTGAATGCTTTGATGAAGGCATATAATAATATATGATGGTCACACAAACATTTATTGCCGTACAAGAACAAAATGTACAAATTGTCGCTACAACTATTACTGATATTAATTATAAGGCTTCAAAAACGTGACTATTTATTCAACGGCTAAAAGTAAAATATTAATTCAACAAAAATAACTTATAGCTCTACTAAATATTATTAACAACCAAAATGAGGCTATTTATTTATCAAATAAAACATTTTAGTTCATTAATGAACAAGTAACTAATATTATAAATATGCATAATTCTTAAAAATATTGCTATGTCACTCACACCGATACGGTCAAATAAATTCACCGAAATGTACAACTACCGGTCAACTAAAGCTCCGCATTCACTGAACGACTGACTCATATATACACAATAAGATAATTGCGCGCGACATTGCCAGTATACCATATAATTGTTGGAGAAAGTAATAGATGACGCCTCATGCAAATTTATTGTTAAAGGAAACGTCAAGCCGGAAACTTGAGTGAGGTCGTCACCGGACTGGCCGAACTAATTTAACAATTGAAATGTCACCTGAGGCCATTCGAAGGCCTAGATTTCGAGAATTATTATCTTTGGATCACTGATTGCACAGAAATGCAAGTGCAGACATTTGATGGACTTGTCACTTGACGAACTCACTGTATTGAAATTAAACTAAGTTTCCGAATTCTATCGCGGTTTTTTGTTTTTTATTTTTCTCCCGACGTTTCGAAGACTTTGCAGCCTTCATGGTCACGGGGGGGACTGAGGTGTTTTAATTAGTTTTTTAAATAGTTTAATTTCAATGTCTAACATTCGCGTAAACATAAGAAATCATTATGCGAACTCACTGTATTATATTACATCCGACATTATAGATGAAATGGGCGATACCAACTATTCTTCCAAATATTTCTTGGTCACCTGTGCAGGGATATAGTGAACAGTATGTAGAGAGACACCAGCCAGGGTTTCTTTCTTTCTACCTACTTTAAGGTTTTTAGTCGGGTGTAAGTTTGGGATTCGAACCAGTAACCAGTAGGGTAACAACGGGGTAGAATGGCCGGAGCATTAAAAAAATATGTGTTCTCTTCCGCCAATATATCCTTAAGCAAGCAACAAGAAAACAAAGTATCAAAATCGTATGTTCAGTGTTGCGTGATGGAAGATGATTAGTCAGTTGTATACGTATGCGTTTAATAATAAGAAACATTATTCACAATTGTCGCATAATGAATGGCTGTGAAAATCAACAAGTCCTTAATTGCAAGCATGGAATTAACATTAGCAAAGGCTTGGGCAATATAAATCAGCCGGGACATAATATATATGTCGTAATGGCGTGCGTCTGTGGTAACCCTTGGGGCAAGCAAGGGGGAGGTTGTTTACTGTTAGAGTAATTGAGTAATTGGAGGTATACTGTAAAGGACTTCACCGCGTGAATCTAATGGCAGTTAATGTGGGTTGTATTCAAAGGAAACGTCTAAAGTAAGATTTGCTAGACGAGAAAGTTTTTTAAAGTTTTTTCGGCCAAGCAACACTGTGCCAACAGAGTTAGTTGTGTTCCGGTTTGGAAGACATTGCAGCCAGTTTAATTACTGGGCATTTTAAGACTTAATTCTTACGTCTCAGGGGACAACCGCAGCGTAATTCCTTCCTGTCCCAAGCAAACTTTAATAAAGTAATTAGATAGTGTCCTCCTATATTTGATTACAAATTCGTCCTTACGCGATAACAACACAAAAAGTCGCAAAAACAACATAAAATTAAAAATCACCGTCCTGGCCCAGTTTTGGCCACGGTGGCAATACCAACGGAGATCAGCGAGGTACGCAGGAGATATTTTACACACAAATGTGTGCGCAATACAGAGGTGCACTGTCTATTTCTTCACCCTCCTAGTCTGATGAGACGGCAATCCGACATGACCGGAGAGATATCAAGCGCAAGACCAACGGGTTTACGTGCACCACTGACTCCCTACAATATACTGCGCAAGAAATTCCAAATGCATTTACACTACCAACAATATTTCAAGAGTTCCATACATATGTAACTTGCCACAACTGCTACAAAATTTAAAATTTTCAAGTCATCTTGCCATAATTAGTTACACATTAAATTGCTTGCGAAAGTCGACTTCTCTAAGTTTTCTTGCTCATCTATCCAGTAATGGTCATTTAAAAAAACAATAATTCCTTGGAATAATCTTTTAGAAAATAGCTTTTCCAACGTTGCTTATAGATAAAAAATATTCACTTATATATTATGTTGGATAGTGACGCGTCATCGCATATAAGAAACTTATTCCAATAGTAAACAAGAGACATACCAGCTTTAACCTGGACCCTTCACCGAACAGATAAACAGATCTTAAAAAAAATCCAGTCAACAGAGCGAAAGCAACTTTCAATTTATTTAACGACACCCCTAATGAAAATTAAACTGAGCTTGCTTTTATAAAAACAAAGGATAAATCCTAACCGCGTTGCTTTTAAACTGATAGTTTGAGATTTAATATGCTTTTAACCTTTTTTGTAATATATCTATGGAAGAAAAATAAGAAAGGATTTATTTATGATTACGTACTTCCAGTCTTACTTATAAACTTATTTTTAGTGTTATGAGATGGTTAAGAATTTCTTAAATAGCAGTGAAAAACATCACCGGTTTCCTAGTTTTAACCTTATTTAGAGGCAAGATGGCGGGTTTTGACTTACAGCTGATCGAGTAAATTAGCATTTTAACTAAGCGTAACTTGGCGAAATTTTTATAAGTAAGACTCTTCTTATATAGATTTTTATATTTTTTATTCTAGGATTGACAAAGAATGTTTGTGGTATTAAGTTAAACTATAATATGCTACATTGAATAATATAAAACATAATGATTAACAAATACTTTAATTAACAAGTAAGGCTAGAGGGCCCTATTCTGTTTACGGCGGCATATCCGTCCTTTTGCAATTACGGGTACTCTAATCGAAGTACAGCTCTAGTGGCCGTATAGGTAAATAGGGGATTTTTACTCTTTTACTTATATGGATATCGAAGCTGTCCTTCAAATAGAACGCCCGTAGTTGCAAAGTGTCGGATTTGCCCTTAAAGACGGAATAGGACTTCTTAACCTTACTTCAAAATAAAAGCAAAGTATTATAAATTTGAAAATCTATATAAGCGGAACAGTGAAGTCTAAATGACTTCTCTAGAACACCACAAAATGACTTTCCAGTCTGTAAAAATAATACAATATTTAATAAGTAAATTCTACATTGCCGATTCTAGTTCACAGTTAGCCTCAGTCACGCAATGTAATAATAACGATTCTTTTATATTTTTGCTCCATAATAATTGTTATTGCTTTTTCTATGTGTAGCGCAGTAATGGACTGCAAAAAAAGTGCGATTCCGATGGAGATTACGAGATTTATGGTTACATTGAACGTTATTAATGTTGTTGCGTTATTTGTACGTTTATAAAAACTGCGATGTAGTGTGTATTTTCGTATTTCCCGAGCCGGGATAATGGTTTACAATGCGGGTGATTTGTGTTCGCAATGGTGTTGCTATGCGTCATGATTGACCAAAATTGTGGGTATTAATGGAAGTTAATGTCCGCATTTATTTAAAAAGGGGTTTTTATTTCAGTTGGCGATACGAGATTGGTAAGAGAACGCCATTTGTTTTGGGAATGTTTTATACAGACTTACTTGTTGAATAAACATTTCGATATCTAACGATTGATGTTCGGATTATGTATGGGACGCTATTCTATAGAGAAGATAATCTTACTACATTAACCTTAATAGCTTCCAAAAAAGATAAATCATAATTATACTAATATCTTTTTAAAACTTATTAACCTTAAAAAAAATATAAATTATAATTACTTATACTTCTGTAAATGCGACACTTCGGCTAGATGTTTGTTACTGTCACACGGGAACGGCTGAAAGGATCTGAATAAAATTTGCTACATAGACAGATTTTAATCTGGAATAGCATAATATAGATAACTTTCATCCGGGGAAATATGAGAGACTTAAATCCTGCAAAAACTTGTTCTCCCAGCCTTGAACAAAAATAGTTAGCTGTAATTAAACATAATAATTTATTTTGAAATAACGGCTTATCGGATTTATTGAAAATAAGGAAATAACATACATTTTTTTCTCATGTTTTTTATTGTGGAATGAATGATAAGTAGTGTTGCCCAAATGCAAGAACAAGACGAGACTTAGCCAGTCTTGGTCTTGGTCTTGCGCCAATACACCTGATCTTGGTCTTGGTCTTGGTCTTGCGCTCCCAGTCTTGGTCTTGGTCTTGGTCTTGCAGCAAGAGTCTTGCAAGTCTTGCAATTACCTATTAGTCTATTACTATTTATTAAAGTTTACTTTAAATCTTAGAAAAACGTATTAGAATTGGAACATTGTGAGCTTGAATTAACATAGCCATAGTAAAGATCAAGCAGATTAATAAATAACTGAAGATTTGATAAGAAATTCGAAAAATCAACTGACCTATATGTCGTTTTCCATGGAAGTAACTGTTTCTTAATAAACATTTATGATTTATAAGCTTACATTTGCTAAAACATGTAAAAAAACAAATTAATTACAATAACTTGACTGTATTTTAAAGAACAATACTTATCTGTCTAGAAAGAGATTGAACCTTCAACTTATAAGAAATTTAATAAAAGAGTTTTACGATTTATCATTTATTTGAATAAAAAATAAAATACAACACTAATCAACAGCTTTATCATTAGGTTATGATACTTTATATCAATTTTTTGACCCAGAATTAATACAAAGTAACCATCTGGCTGACTCATCACTTAACCTATTTCTATGTTTTCTAATTACTAATGATGCTTTAGAAAATAACCTCTCAGCAGGTACTGAAGTTGCAGGTATTGAGAGAAAATCACGGGCCATTTTCGATAAAATCGGATACTCTGTCTCATGCGTCCTCCACCAATCTAAAATGTCTTCCGAGCTGGCAGTTCTTGGTTTTCTCAGGTACTCCTCCAACTCGGATATTTTTTTTATTCGCTATGTTTATGGTATGAGTCGTAATGCGCATAGGTCCAGTTTTTCATATTCTTTGATACAGTTTTTGCGTCTCATAGAATTCCTAAGCGTACCTACCTATACACCGAACTGTTACACCTAACTACTCAGTGAAATAGCGCTAAGTCCTAGCTGCAAGACGCAAGAGTCTTGCAGGCTATGTCTTGTTCTTGCTCAAGTCTTGCACGGTCAGTCTTGGTCTTGGTCTTGCTAAAAATACGCGGTCTTGTTCTTGGTCTTGGTCTTGCAAAAACGCAAGAACAAGACCAAGACTGCAAGACCTAGACTGAATTTGGGCAACACTAATGATAAGTCGCTATAGAGTGGTGTATTTATGTATGTAAGAGTGGCTGGCAAAGGTAGGACCTCACTATTTGATACAATGGATTTTGATATATATTTTTTTGGGCACTGCAAAGTGTTCCCACTCCACCTGATGGTAAGTAGGGGTACAATAGAATTTTAACTGACGAGAGATGACCCCGCAACAGTCGACACAATTACGCCGGCCTGTTGGAACCGGATATACACATTATATACCTACTGGATACTGGCCGCTTCCAATAATCAACCAGGAATTTGTGTCTGTCTTTAATTTGTGTGGCAGATAACGACGTAAGCTATTGGAGCGAGCAGAGACATTAGTGTATTAGTCAGGCTGATACTGCAGCAAGGAGCTGAATGAGCATTCCCGTTGTTGGCCCAATGGGTAGAATTGAATTATATTTCATTACATATTTTGTTTTCCTCTTCTTGATTCTACATGTTATACTGATATTTTCGCAATAATAAAATCTTTGTTTCTAGACAAATAATGATTTACTATATACAAAATATATTGTACTGGTCTTGTTGAAGTTCATTTTAATATTTTTTTAGACATAAAGAAAACAATCTCTTCAAGTTTATCTCTCATCAAAATCAGTAGCAGTAATTTTGAATAACAAGACGACGAACTAATTCAGTGGAGAAACAGCTAAGGAATGCTCGCAACTCGAGCAAATGTAAAGCGAAGTCTGTCCCAAAATGGGACGTTAAGCTTGAAATTAGAAATTCTTTCGTGTTACTCTCGTGAAATCTTGCTTAATTTGGCTCTTTATATCGCACAAAACCATTTAATGTTGAGACAACGCTGTCCAAGCTTGATATAAGTAGCCTGATGTGACTTTGATGTATACGCAAATTGTATCATTAATATATTATTTTGTCAGCATTATATGAATTAGGATACGATAGGATTATTCCACTTTTGAGTAAATCCCTAAATAAAAATAGAACAAAAAAGTCAACATTAATAATTTGAATCAGTGAGTAACATGATCAATACGCACATATCACGCCTATATCCCCGTAGGGGTAGGCAGATGTGGTTGCTATTCACCCACTTTTGCCAAGTTTGTTCCATCCCATGATGTGATAGAGGGCTAGCCTATCACCATATAAGGCACCAATTCCTAAACGTGGGCTGATACAGAGCAGAAAAAATCATTGTCACCTAGCCCGACTCGAGATTCAAACCCAGGACCTCAAAGCTATGTCCTACCGTGCACGCAACATAACTACGCCACCGAGGCGGTCATATCTTCGCAGTAATTTATATCTTTGAACCTCGTGTTATTTTATGTAAGAAAAAAGTGAATGGAATAGTTAAAAACAAACTTAATAACATTGAAATAAAAGTAAAAATTAATCAAATTTATCGTGTAAAAAACATTAAAAACTTACATTTCAATGTCGAACATTGGCGTCAAAATAAAAAACTACTATACGAATGAATAAAATAAATTAGCGAACGTAGCGACGTATTAGATTGGAGGAATAATAATATCAGCCCTGTATTATATACTTGCCCACTGCTGAGCACGGGCCTCCTCTACTACTGAGAGGGATTAGGCCTTAGTCCACCATGCTGGCCTAGTGCGTATTGGTAGACTTCACACACCTTCGAAATTCCTATAGAGAACTTCTCAGATGTGCAGGTTTCCTCACGATGTTTTCCTTTACCGTTAAAGCGAACGATAAATTCACAAAGAATACACACATGATTTAAGAAAAGTCAGAGGTGTGTGCCCTTGGGGTTTGAACCTGCGGACATTGGTCTTGGCATTGATTGGAGGAATATTAAGTGAAATTAATAGCGTTACTAGAAGGAATGACACAACAAGTAGGTCATTCGCCTGATGGAATGTCTCATGTCTACCCACACACAGCAACCTCACTTAGAATTTTGCATTGAATAGTACCGAACTCTTTATCCAAAGTTGTTATTTACAATGCTTTCTAGACATAAGGGTATGTATGCTGTTGGTGTACCTCATTAAATAAATAAATAAACACCAAATAATTAACGGTCTCAATATCCCTCGAACTGGACTTGCAATGCTACTGCAAAGATAGAATGGAATCATCATCAGTGACGTGGAGTCCATTGCTAAACGTAGGGTAAAGATTTCCAGAAAGACGTGTCCATAGAATCCTACGGTAAATAACTGGCGAGAAAATAGTCAAATTTACTTTTTAGAATGAAATACAAGTCTAAATATGGTCATTGTTATTTTTAAGTCGCACCGTTTCATGTCCCAAGTCAATATCTCAACCTCAGAATAAGAACAAGCATAGAAGGAATCTAAATTACCCTCATATACTTATCCTATTTTTTCAAATAGGCCAAAACCGTTGAAAAGAACGAGACAAATATTATGTTGCTAAGGTCGGCTTGCGTACACTTTAAAATAATCAAATGGTTACCTTTGGTCCTCTTTATGATGCCGAATTAAAAGCAAATAAAATGTCAAATGTGCCCACTTGCCAACCTCAAAACAATGTCACAAACGCGCCCACACAATTTAGTTACGTTATACTTCAGCGCGTGCTTTTCAAAAGTGGCTACATGTTTTGTAATATTTTTGTAAATACACAGTGCTGTTTAAATAAAATATAGCCCTACGAACAAGTAATGGCCTGCGTTATTGTGGGATGTAAATCTCATTCTTCTCGTAAAGAAAATGAAACTGAAATCATCAGCTTCCATCGGTGAGTAAACAAAAAACCCAATATATTTGCTTAGACCCTCTACATAAGTGCAAAAAGTGTTATTAATTATACTTTATTATGCTGTAGTCATATTATAATCTGCTGTTGGCCATTCGATACAGTAATTATTAAGTATTTTTCATTTTTACCAATTTACGTAGTAGAGTTCAATAGTGTTGTGCTGCATATTCTGTCGATAACATAGATGTTAGTATATTGTAGTTTACTATTTTGCATAAATTGCCTTTTACTTACAATATACGGTGGTGTAGTGGTAAAAGCCACTTGGAAACCGTGCGCGAAGGCTGGGGTCGAGGAAACTATCTGATTTTCATAGTGTGTTTCATACAATGTGTTTCATTGCAGATTCCCCAAAGATGATGTTATGAGGAAAAAAAGGAACCCAATTGGCATTGGAAAAAACAGCACCGTGTTTGCTCTAAGCATTTCGGCAAAGTTTTATTAACATTGAAATAAGTTATCAAACATATGTGCCATGAATGATACCACTGTGTTTTAATTTTACTGTCCCATTTTAGTAGCTTCTGTCAAATCACACCTCTTGGGTATCTTTTAATCCCTAAGAAAGTCAGAAAAGAACAGAAGGGGTGCTGGCTTTCTCCTAGACGAAATTCTTGCCGATTTCTTGTTTGTTACTTACAGCGGTTTCCATTCCTTCCGAAATTTCTAACATTTGCTTAATTTAATTATCTAAATGCTAAACCATTTTGGTGTGAATAACATTTCGGAAGGCATGAAAACTGCTGTAAATAGCAAATGAAAATTGGACAAAATTTTGTTCGAAGAAAGCCGGTAGTTCCATTGTTTATGTAATTTAACAGCTTCTTAACTAGTGCTTTTATATACCCAGACTTCTTCTGGTACTTGAATACCAAATCAGGGTTTTGATATCTTTTTTTAGCCTTTATCTAAAATAGCAGCAATTTGCAGCGGTTTGTAGTTGACTGACCGAAAAGTGTTTATTTTAGCAGGTCTGTGAATTTACCATAGCCGATAGATAACGCATCTATCGATATCGATAAGATGTCAGAAGGGATCGCAACACAATTAAATTTCTTGCTGTCTAAGACAGAGTACACTCAAATGTCATAGTGATACTTCTATGCTTGTCATTGTTCTGAGATCTCAACAGTCACGTGATACAACCAGTGCGACGTCAGGTCTCCGTGACGTCAAATTTGTATATCAACGTGGCGATTTTATCTTTTCGAACAGAAATTACTTGTGTTTATTTGTAACTCGAACGGTGTTTTTCCTGGAATTCAAAAATAGAATTACATTTGTATACCCGTAAGGTTAATCATATTGATGTCACGCGAATGTAAACACTGTTATGGAGTAAATTTGGTTCTAATTATTATTACGCTCAAGCTATTTCAGGCATAGAAAAGTTATTAATAAAAGAAAGACTACTCAATATTTTTTTGTTAATTCTACTCCCTTATAACTGGAAAGAATGTTTGTTAAAGCATTTTTTTCTATTAACATGATAAAGGCATACAGAATTTATTTGATTTATTTCCTAATAACACTTATTATAGCTTGTTTACGATTATAATTAAATGACATGTGGAGCTTAGTTTAATAAATTATACAACATATCAAGTGAGCTGACACAACAGCTTTACTCGAACCAAAAATCGTTGTAACTTCAATAAAACTAAACAAAACATCCACCATCAAACCACTAACGTAGTTTCCTCTCCCGATATCGTTGACGTCACACCTAAGCATCTCCTTTTTATTCTCGAGTTAACACATGCACAAAGGGCCAGCTCGACCGTTAGCCTCAAGCTCACGGATCGAAAGGCAATATTTTGTGATACCAAGACAGCCGGACCGGAAATTAAAATTCTGAAAACTGTGACCCGGTCATCTTTGAGGATCTTTGTATAAGATTTCTTTGTGCTGAAATTACTTTTGGAATACGAGAGTTTTTGGTGAAAATTACCTGAGCGAGGTTTATAAAAATATTGTTATTCTATTCCTTCTTCTGTAGATAATTTGATGGTCTATTTAAAAGTATACGTCGCCCATTATAATATTAGGCTATGCCAAGGACATAAATAGTCCATTGCCTACCGCTGGCTTTATTTAAACACAGCTGAGAGAAGATAATAACGTCTCTGCATCATCCGAAGGTTAGAATAATTTAGCATTACATTCGTACAAATCCATAAAGTCCATTAGAATCGTCGTAAAGATATGTTTAATCCAAGGCTTACAGATGCACGTCGAAAACAGAATCTGGAACGGCACATTTCGAAGAACATGTTTATATTGCAAGTATGATTGCATTGTGCAAAATGTAACATAAGCGGTATAGCGAACGTTCGAGGTACCAAGTTCTAAATGCTATCTACCCTCCTTATGTTCACAAAAGAATCTACAATCAGTTCAGACTGCAAATTAGAAAAGTAGTTGCCACGCGCAGAACTACGTCGAGTTAATTAAAACCACTCATGCGGCCCATTAAATAGCGTGCTTCTTATGTTGAATTAAAAAAAAAACTTTAACTAACTTCTACTTGTGGTTCAGCCCACTTAAACGTACGTCACCTTAATATAACAATTTTCATATTAGTGAAAGAACGTTCAGAATTCAGAAGTGATTCCAGAGTTTAAGCGCTAAACATACAAAAACTTCAACATAATAATATTAACATAGATCCGAATTCTCGAACATCCTTTTCTGATCCCACTCTGTAACCTCAATCCACTAGAAAAAAGATTACAATTTTTCATTAACTTCCATCACAAAAAATACCTCCACAAAAGAATTTATTTCAAACAATTGAGATTTCAGTATTTTTTTCCTTGAAAAATTAATGACAGGAAATGGCGGTTCATGCGATCCGGGATCCGGGCACGCTCCGCAAAGTTACCTCGGGCCCCGGGAACCACATCACGGGATCGTATTGCGAACAACTCTGAGCTCACTATCTGCAATTTTTCTCCTCTCCTCCGATTCGTATGGAATGGCTTGGGTGTATTGAGAGGTGTGATATAGAAACGATGTTACATAGAGAATAACATCTCTATATGATGCTGTCGCAGAAACGACTTGGTTGATAGTGCGAAGTTTATCCCTTCTGGTTATCCAGGCTCAGGTATGATGTGTTAGAATAGTTCTAATATAGCTCGACTTGCGACTCGAACCCTCCGCAGAAGTTCCACAGCCCATATATATTACTAACAGAATAAGGAACGGATGCAACGTCCATAGAGGTATATTGGTACCATGGCGGTTCTTTAAGTACTTGCTGTGTAGACTAGCATACTGCGAAGACATCCACCTGATATAATATAGGGATAACAGTTTCAAATGTAGTCGGTTATTCTTCATTAGCAAATTATTAATATAAACAATATATTAATAACTTTACTAAAGAAACGTGGAATAAGTCTGTACTTTGTAGTAGTAATGTTATTTTTATTAGCTAATTGCACTCTATTAAATTAATATTAATTAATTTAATAGAGTGCAATTAGCTAATAAAAATAACTTAATATTCGACATTTAGCGCCAGGAAAAGCAAGACAAAGACATTTTTGGCTATGAAAGAAGCATTCAGAGTTTATTAGTGAGGTGGTAAGTATCTTCCATCCTTCAAATCACTACAATTACCAAACACGCAGATATAATATTAGTACTAACGACATAATTGCTGTTAGGAAAATTTAATCAATCAAAAGTAATAGCATGTGTAAAATAGTTCCATGTTACGCTGAATGTTGCTAAACGGTTGTTGAAAGTTGACAATTAATTGAAAATGGAAGTCACGTTAGACTTTAATTAGTCTGTTTTTGTTCAACGTGTAAACCAGCTTGATGTTAGCAATTTCGATTGTAACTGTTTAGGGATTAATTATTTATAACTAACTATAGATTGCTGAGGTACGCATAAATTGATATCATAAGTGTTAGTTTAATGGGAAGTTCAAAACAAGCGACTTCAATTCCGGCAACAAAATAGGCCTGGTTTTCAAAGTTAGGTATGTATGTATGGTTAATTATCGCTTGCTTTGTTGAGGGGCTCCTTTTTCTGCACTTAGACCGTAGTAGGTCAGGCCGTTGTGCGTTATAGCTTGCTTTAATGGCAAACGAATAGATAGTGAAAAAACCTGTATACCAGAGAATTTCGAAGATGTGTGAAGACTGACATCGCCAGGCTAGCGCGATGGACTAGGGGCTAAACTCTTTCAGAAGTAGAGAACACAAGTCCAGAATTTCAATAGTATTTAACACATGATACATTTCCAAACAAATGCAAGATTAGTCTGTCAGTGTCTTCCATTAGCCCAGCCAAGGTACATTAAACTGCAATAAGACCGATATATCGTTTTAAAACCGCAAAGCCGAATACGCCTCCATTTTGAGCTCTATTTGCAAGGCTCGATGGCGAAGAATACGTTCCGTGATTGGCTCCACTACCCGTTAGGGAGGTAACAGCCGATACGACGTAATCAGTATGTGCGTATTGTTTGCCTTCTACATCTCGGTACGGTTCACTTGCAGCGCTTTGTGTATTCAATATTCATTTTTTTTTTTGTTTTCTGGGTGATTTCAGCAGCCAATAATCTTAGAATATTCGTAGAGATTTCATTTTTTGAAACATCGTCTATTATGAATGTGCTGATATGACTAAAGTGAATAATGCAAGACAAGACTGTTAACCCACATCAGTTTTTGCAAGATGTATTGATGATATATTTCAAATAAATAATGTAATTGTTCAATAAATAGATGTTTATTGAGGTGAACAAGATTATCCACTCTTTCCCTCATTAATCACCTACTCTTATGTGAAATCTGCTTGATGAAGTAACTCAAAAACTTTGAATATATACACCATCACTACACCAAGAAAGCTGTAAAAGGAGTTGTACTCCTAAAAATCCACACAGGTTAAAATACACCAACTAATTCAACACACGTTTGAACGATGCTATGTTTTCACAAAATCCGAGCCGCCTGAAATAATATTATGTTTTCATTTGAAACGGTACGTGGATGTGAGAATTAGTCAAATAAATAGTGAATACGCTCATCTTATGTAACGTAGACTGAGTGTATCACAATTACAATATCTTTATAAGTATATTTAACCGAATATATAAATTACGGTGTGATAATAAGGGATCGTATCATATACATACCACCTACATTTTTAAGAGGAGAAATAAAATTCACATAATTCTTTGTTAATGGTCATGGGAATAGAAACTTAACTATCACGTATCGAATGAGTACAAAAACCGCGCATTACGATACTTCAAATCATATCTTAGAAAAACGATTGCCGTCAGTGATAATAGTACAGCGAGATTTCCAGCAGTGTTGACCTTGTATTATTGGTAAATATTAATGTTAAAATCCATAATTGTGATGACATTAACAAGAAGGTATAACATGTTTTAACACTCCTATGTTTCTAAAGCAATCAAAACCAAAACATCTCTTCTGTTAGTACAACATCTTATAACATTAAAGAAACTCATACCTACCCCAACCTTATCATTACTAAATTATTTTTCATTCTATCAGTGACAGGTATATATTTTTTCATATTTTCGTGCTAAAATGAGTTTGTATCGGAGCGTGGTACATTATTCTCGAACACGTATGAGAAATGGTGTAGTGATATTTTTCAAATTTTTGTATAATAAACAGCGACAGTCGCTTCTTCGGTCTTGTGGAGGCGTATGAGAGTTCTGAGCCGCAATGTTTTTATTTCGATTTTTAGTTCGCGCAACAGATAATTTTTAACAAGATTTAAATGGAACTCTTTACTAGGGGTAAACATCAGACTGGCAGCTGATAATGAAAACGAAGTTTTTCTGCAAAAAAGTCTAAAAGCGTCACGTCACTTTGTAATGATATAAGAACATGATGAACTTAGTAGAAGAAGCACTCTAAAGGTAGAAGACCGATGTTGCCCCACGTTCGATTCTACTGCAAGCACCACTTATTTTTACATTCGTGTGTATTTGTAAGCAATAATGAGATCGCTCCAATCATGACATTTTAAATTCAATACTCCTCAAGCTTAGTAGTTACAATTAACTGCCAGCAAATTACAGTACTGAAGTCTCTAGAGGTTTTAGCGTATACTATGTAACACCTAATTCGGTCACTAGCGAGTGTCCGAAGATGCACTTAAGCAAATTGCCTCCCTATTAACTCCCAATTTAATTACTACGCCTGAGTACGGAAACAAGGAGATTCCGACGAAATGGTATTCGGCCCGTCGTAAACTAGATTTAGGTTTGTTTTGTTTGTACTGAATATTAAATGTTTGTTGTGGTTGATAGAACTTTGTACGAGAAATTACCATGTACCATGTAGGCTGAGAAGCTATTGCTGCTGCGGTTCCCACGGCTTATTTTATATATATGTAAGGAAGTAATAAACAGTGCTAATACCACCTATTAATTACAAGGAATTTTATGACACCGAACTGCACCTTGAGATAATATGATTCCAAGTCTCATGAGGTATAATGTTTTTCCAATTTGTCTGATCTCTGTTGCTTTGCTCAAATAGATACAGCAACCTCAAAGACCTCTGGGATTATATACACGTATTAGCTAATCTATCCAATCGTAATTTACAATACAATGTACAATTCCACAATATACAGCAACAACAACCAATTACGAATGTCGTTATAGATGATCTCAAAGGTCTGCCTATTGGCCCACACCGCCAGCCTTCAAGAATCGCACGGCATTTAAACTCACAGTTTCGATGTTCAATGGTTAAGTCGTTCCAACGTTCCTGCCGATAGACATCGCTGAACACAACCATTGATATGGGGAGATAGTAAAAATATAGTGAGTAATGAAAGTCTCAAATATAATAAGAATAGAAACCTTTTTAGCTATCTACGGCACGTGAAAGATTTTTTTTGTCGAAATATAAGTAATTAAATACAATGAAAGATAAATAACAGTGTAGTTTTTCATCAGTCAAAGATTATTTCAAAATGGATTTAGTTATAGCGTTAATTTTTCCTAGTTTTATAATAGTAACGTCAATATATTCTGCAAGTATAAAATTTTAAAATTATTTATTTAGGGAACCAACAGTATTCTTACATTAATATAAATGAACAACTCATAGCTTTTTGTACTTGATAACGACTTACTAAAACAAATTGTAGAAATCAAAATACAATTCACAATAATAGTTTCAGAAGGCAATCGTAAGGTAACGTCACAACTTGTTCTGCTGCGTTACGTGAACTAAGCCAGAGTACCTTCACAAATATTGCACGGGAAGTGGAAACGATAAATTCATAGCGAAGTGAAATAAAACGTTCGCTAGCGCGATCCGCTGTCTGCGTTTATGATATACTGGTCTACGTTACTTTTTGCTATTTTAACAGCATTTTTTATAGAAGATGTCAGATGAAGCGCTGTAAACGTACTTTTTAAGCTTGGCTTCCTTTTATCGAATATTTTTTGGAATGGAACATTGTTTTCTTATCTTTTTTCCGGGGTCGTATTAGTGCGATTTTCATTCAGACTTTCATTATTCGTAAGCGGCGATAGCCTAGTTGGGTGTGGAACGGACTGCCAAGACGAATGTCCGTAGGTTCAAATCCTAAGGGCACACACCTCTGACTTTTCTAAAAAATCATGCGGGTATTCTTTGTGAATTTATCGTTCGCTTTAACGGTGAAAGAAAACATCGTGAGGAAACCTGTACATCTGAGAAGTTCTCTATAGGAATTTCGAAGGTGTGTGAAGTCACCAATCCGCACTAGGCCAGCGTGGTGGACTAAGGCCTAACCCCTCTCAGTAGTAGAGGAGGCCCGTGCTCAGTAGTGGGCAAGTATATAATACAGGGCTGATATTATTATTTATTATTATTTCATTATTCTCGTTTTTTATTCAAAAGGACCTCTAGTAGAACTCTATTATAACATCAGGTGGTCCACCATGTTTCCTTGCTCTTATAGAAGAGATCAAACTATCACCTGATTGCTTATATACATGAACCCTTTACCTTCGAACATCGATCCGATATGACAAAGATAAACAATGCTCGTTTGGAAAGCATCATCTATTTATATGGTACCCTTCTAATCACCCCCCGCTGCTATACGAGAGCGGAACGGCACCTAATAAGGGCCCTTTATTAAAACGCGGACTTGAATAAATTATACTTCCTTGTTATATGCCTCTTTTAGAATATCATTCATTTATATACGTTTAAATATCTGGAATATATCATTGTACGATAAATAAATCTAGAATAATTATTATGTGTGCAACTTAATGCACATTTTTTGACATCATTATTGTCTTATTTTCAAACCATTAATATTTAAAATCCGTGAATTTTTCGAGCCGATAAAACTGACGTAGATTTCCCATATGGAATATCTTGGCTGCTGAAATTGGAATTTATGCCAATATCTAGATAAGCCGTCTTTTTGGCAGCAAATTTGGAAGCGAGACGCTCTCGTAGTATACAATTGATCAAATAAAGAAGTCAAGAACTACAGTCAAAAATAGTCAAGAAGAGAACGAGGTAGAAGATTTTCATAACCTTAGTCTGGCGAAGTCTTATCTTTTCCTACAAGGACAGGATCATAGTCCCACATAAGACTAATCAAGCCCGATGAAAAGTGAGTACAATTTGCAATTATACATTTTCATATACACCTACACACACGGGCTGACGTTAAAATATAATGTGAGGGATAGCATAGGCCGAAATCAGAACAAACATAATTAAGTCTACCTAATCAAAGCTTAATTATTACTGTCGAACCTAATTATCCTTAATAAGATAATTTGTTGATAAGTGGATAAGTAATAATAGGTAAACTTAACTCAACTTTGTGGCTACCACTGTATAGTATATGGTGCAAATTCCACAATAAAACTATTTGTGGTAAATTACATTCCATGGTTAACCAGTATACGTCCAGCAAAGCAATTGCAAGGTCTTACAGACAACTTTAATTCTTTATTTTTTTCTACATGTCATTACTATTATTGATAATAGTTGTTCTAGTCAAATTCTTCATTACGTAATGCCTAGCCTATTTGAAATTCTGTGACAGCGTTATTGACAAATTGCCTCCATACCAATCTAGCTCAGGTTAATGATATTAGCACGCTTTTTTGTCATCCAATCTAAATCAGAACTGGATTATTGGTTCACTTACAATTTTAGTATTAGCAAGTAATGTTACACCATTAACACATAGACACTCTTTTCTGGTTCGAGTCAACCCGAATTAAGTAAGCGCTTAACTTGACACTCAATTTTACATATGAATTACAAACATCGCGTTCTGAACCAGTTAAGTAATTGAAGAGTTAATATTTAATACTTTAATGGAAAGGAAAATGTTAAATCACAGAGCATTAGTATGGTATGTTGCTTCAGAATGAAGATTTCTATATAAATGTAAAAAGGGATTGATTAAATACTGAGTTACAATTCTATTAAGTTTCTAAAAATTTTAATTCTGAAATAGGAACAAGTTTGAGTAAGTATCTCTGCTATTGATTTCTTTAAAAATCAAGTAAGGTCAGGGGCCCTATTCCCTATTATATTAATCGAAGGACAGCTTTGATGGCTGTATAGGTAAAAAGGATTTTATTGACTCTCTTATCTATACGGCTATCGAAGCTGTCCTTCGATTTAACGCCCGTAATTTCACAAAGACACATTCGCCCCTATAGCCGGAATAAGGCACCCTGGCCTTATCTTATTTTTTTTTCAATTATCGATCATCGCCCAATACCATATATACCGCCACAAGAATTTTAAAGAAAATGTATCTGAAACTAAGTCTTCAGCCTCTAGAAATCTCACTTCACATACAAAACCGCACCTAAAACACTGGCATTTCACGCCCGTTTTCTTAGAAGAAGAGGGATCACCTCGTTCAAGTTTATATGTAGAGAAATATTTGTATCAGTTTTAATAAGTTATTCAATCCTCCTTAGAATCGTATATTGGGTGACGGCTCAAATTTTATCCAATAATTGTAAAGTAAACTTGATACAATAATGATTAACATGCCCATGAAATGGGATATTATTACAAGGAAATTGGAAAATTCATAAGGTTATTTTAAGGCTAAGTCAATTTAAAAAATCAGACCATTATTTATGTCAATAAAAAGAAACAAGACTCGTTGGAAACATCGAATCTGAAAAGCTTATTTAAATTTTCTAAAAAATGTGGTGACAAAAACAGCACGATTACATTTCAAGTAAAAATAAGATCAAAGTTAAGTTGAATAATTTGGTACAACAGAGAGCTCGCAGCAGCATCCCTGAGGTACCATACGATTACGGATCTTACAAAGAAAGCGAAACTCCAAAAAAGATAAGACACAATAATCTGACCAAAAATCTTAATTAACTCAAATCCCAAGAAGATATAATCTCATTATAATTTTAAGAATAAGGATCGCCAGTCAAATTAGGGGAGGCAAAGGAAAAAGTTTCGTCATTAAATAATTTGAGAGGCTCGGGGTGGGAAGGCGGCAAAACACAAATTTACAGGTACCGGTGAGAATTCCAACAATTATTCTAAATCAGATCTTATAAATGATGTAATAAAAGCTGCTGGAGTTCTTGTGGAAGGCAAAAACAAAGTTGGTACTGTTCATTAAACTAGCAAATTAAAAGCTAACGAACTATGCACGTGGTGGAAAGAAAGCGGTTTGGAAGGAGTTTGTTTGTACCTTGCGTTATTATCGAAGTTTATTTCAATAAGAACATTAGGATGCTGTTATAATATTAATTAAAGTAGGCAAATGGTTAATTATCCAATGATGATTATTAATCCAATCGTTGGATCGAGAACATTATCGCCTATGAAAATCTATATAATTCATAAGAATTTATAGGTGTTTCGCCGATCTGTATAAGAAGCGTATTAACATTGAAAAAAGAGGAAATTTATTAAGTTTTCGATCATTAAGTGAAATAAATTAAGCGGTAAAAGCAAAACTTTACGCCGTGTTGCTGGTGGTAGGATATATTTTATATCCGCCCAGAAAGCGAACACCGTACACAAGATGTTAAAACCCGCCATAGCGGCCCGAGTAAGTGTGTCGCGTACCGGTATATTAGTGTTGACTGTCGAGAGGTAATCACTTCATTCCACTTATCATCAGACGCAGTAGTTACTTTGCCGTGCACGTAATAATAATATCAGCCCTGTATTATATACTTGCCCACTGCTGAGCACGGGCCTCCTCTACTACTGAGAGGGATTAGGCCTTAGTCCACCACACTAGCCTAGTGCGGATTAGTAAACTTCACACACCTTCGAAATTCCTGTAGAGAACTTCTCAGATGTGCAGGTTTCCTCACGATGTTTTCCTTCACCGTTAAAGCGAACGATAAATTTACAATGAATATACACATGATTTTAGAAAAGTCAGAGGTGTGTGCCCTTGGGATTTGAACCTGCGGACATTCGTCTCGGCAGTCCGTCCCACAACCAATTAGGCTATCGCCGCTGTGCACGTATGAAATAATAATTTGTGTGACTAGCAGCACCTCGGTCAAGTTGACTCGTTCATATTCCAAACAACATCGTGTGTCTCCATGGTAAAGCCTTAAAACGATACAGAAATTAATTATAAAAACTTAATGAACAAAGTTATGAATTAATTAAAACCGCAAGCTTAGTTCGAGGTCTACGTAAGTATTTGATTACTGATAATTTTAAAATTTATTGCGTCTACATAATTATTAAGCCGTCAGAAATGTTGGTAATGGGACCATTAATATTGTTTTAATTAAACTTTAACTAGTAATAATTAATGCACATTATTGAGAAGCCATTAGGCAAACCATTGTTAACTTAGCGTGATATAGAATGTTATACAATGTGTCTCGCTTGTTGAGATTGTACTTGTATTACAATGGACATACGTTCATATAGTGTAATCGGCTTTCCGAACCAGGTTACAAAAATATTGATTACTTATGATAATTTTACCACAGAAATTTATGTCAACTTTAGTGAAATTATGAAAATCTTATAAAAATTAAACATTTTATTTAAATCAATATTGATAAGATAATGTACATCTAATATTAAAACAAGACATGTAAGGACATGTATCTGTAAGAATTAACGATTTTACTGATATACCCAGACTTTAAGCAATTTATTTTGTAGATTACAGATTTATTTAATATCGCAGGAATCGAAACCATAGAAGAAACTACATATCGTGCGGCGCAGCGAAGATTGTTAAAAACATATTCCTTTTATATGGTTATAAAAGGAATATGTTTTTAACAATGCAAGTATTAAAATAAAACTCTATTCGCGTAAGCATAAGAAAACATTATGCAGTGGCAACTAACCACTTTAATTCTTAAAATAAACAAAATGATACACTACTTATTTCTTTTGCAAAGCAGCCATTTTGCAGGCAATGAAACTATAGTAGTAAAGCATAGTGAGACTTAATAATAATAATATCAGCCCTGTACTGTGTACTGTCCCACTGTTGGGCGCGGGCCTCCTCTATATATCATATCTTAATGAAATGTAATTTTTGAAAGACGACCACCCGATCATGTTGTGTTTGCCTGTTTAATATCACTATTTTTTTTTTCTCATGATTGAAAACTATGATTGTAAATGTAGGCGAATGCACGCTGTACGCCGTTATTTAAGTATGAATCTATGTTCTCTTTTATTTGCTATAGCTAATTTTATTTTATGCCGCTCCAGGTTTAGTCGATTGGATTTCATCTTATCCCATGTTAACGGTGGTGTGCGTGCATTAGCTTATATAACTATTGTGACTATGTACAAGAAAGACTAGGAAAAAAAAATACAAAAGAAGTACTGAACAATTGATGACAAAAAAGAAAGCCCGGAGTTTCTTTCTGCCTTTCTTCTTCGGGTAGTCATCACTTAGGTAGCTAGTGAAAGGCTGGTAGGTTAGCTAGGTTAGGGCTCATGTCCTCGCCGGTGAGGATCGCGACGCGTTACCCTTCTATTTCCCCCTACTTGCCAGCCCGAGCTGGTTACTTCGGTTTGTACCTTGTCTTTTGTATAAACTTTATCCCTAATTTAAAATCTCCATAGTTATATAAGTAATTTTAATAGTTGTATAGAAATAATAATTATTCTTATTCTTTGTTTAGACAGACGTATCATAAGTGCAACTTTGTTCGCCTACGTGATAAATAAAGTATTTTATTTTATTTAAAAAGAGGAATTAGGCCTTAGTCCACCACGCTGGCCCAGTGCGGATTGGTAGACTTCACACACCCTCAAAAACTTCTATAGAGAATTTCTCAGGTATGCAGGTTACCACACGATATTTTTCTTCACCGTTAAAGCAAGCGATAATTCACAAAGAATATACACATATTTTTTTTAGAAAAGTCAGAGGTGTGCGCGCCCTTGGGATTTGAACAGACCGTTCCACAACCAACTAGGCTATCGCCGCTTATGAGGCTTAATATCTAATGACAAAGAAGAATAGCGAAACGTAGAGGCATACAAAACTTAGTTATTGAAATTTCTATACGGTATTACTCTGCCGTGCTAAGCGCAAAAGCGGTATGTCAGGAAAACCTTATTTCGAGATAATCGAAGTTTTGTAAAGATAGTTCTATAGTTTTGTGTGTAAAACTGAGATAGAGAAACTCTTTGAAGATTTTTTAACAAGTTCTAAACAAGATACCCTTATTTAGGTAAGTTCATTTCATGGGTATTTCTTTGAGCCATCTGACGACATAAAAATCAATACCGCTATTGAGCTTAGCACAGCATTACTACTGTCTATATATTAGTGACGAAGGGTCCATATGACCCGACTCCTATCGGCTTCACTTTCGTAACTTATATAAGAACTTATTATCATTAGAAATATCAGTAAACCACATTTATGCATATTAGTAGCTGTAATATGTTGTGTTAAGTTCCCTTTCAGAAATGTCTCCCTTCCCAATTGCTATGTATAGTCAGTCATATCTGTAAACATAATTATAATTACTTCTACTAATTATAAGAATGGTAGATCTTTCGTTTGCGAGGGTCTGTCAGGGAAGGTACCACTGTAATATCTATTTCCACCGCAAGCAGTAGGGTGTATGCACTGTTGTGTTCCGATTTCAAGGACATTGTGGTCAGAGTAATTAGTGGTCATTGTGAGACTTGGAGATCTTATATCTCCAGGTGACGTGCATAGTAAAGTGTGTCGTAATACTTGCTAATTCAAAGTTCTGTATGGTGTTACATTGCATAAGGCAAGCGGTATGACCGTTTCGTCATTTAATATCCTTGGAAATCACTAAGAGTGAACTGCTCTATTTCGTCTATAAAAACATCTCATTACTATTACTGAAATTAACGATCCCGTCGTTTTCGATTTAAAGTTTGATGCATTTTTAAATCTTGAACACATCTGAACTGTCAAACTATAATGAAGTTAAATTGATCCATTATCTGGGTGTAATGATGAGGTTATTGAAAGCGATTAGAGAGGTTGCTTTGAAGGTTAAACAATTTACTTGTTGCCGACTGGCTTAAAGTTTAAGGTCTTAAATTCGGTGGGCATTGATGGAGGAGTAGTTAGGGTCGATATTGGTTCGTTGGGTCGGTTAATAGTGTTCGTGGGTATAATTTTTGGACAAGTTTAAAAAATAATTTTGGAAGTAGGTGCCATGATAGTTACTATAGCAACAGAGACATAGAATTAATAATTATATATTGAATGTAAAATGTACCATTTCCTCAAGTAATGCACTTCATATGTCTTCTTTAACAAAATCCGTTTAGCAAGAAAGTCTGAGAATTTTCCTTTCCAAATATTTAAAGCCATTATTCTAAAAGATTATCCGCTAGGTATATTATTTTTAGATTAAGACGCTTGTGGATGGTTACACAAAAATAATTAGAATCACTTACTATCAGGACAGAGTATTATAAATTCCAGTAATAAAAAGATGCAGACCGTTTCTAAAAATCTCTTAGAGAAAATACAAAGCCTACAGACAATTAGCAGAAACAAGACAAAGACATTGCAAATTCAAATCACAAACCTTTGTACAATCCTTTCAAGGTAACTTCTAAAACAGATGACAAAAACGCGTTATTAAAATTATTATATGAAAATTTAACAAACCACGTCGCGAGCAGAGTGTTTGCCGGGCAAACTCCGGAATAATTAACAATTAGGTTATTTTAAACAGGCCTCCAAGTATTCAAAGGTTCGTGTCGCGCGCACGCCTCACGTCCGACATGCCTTTGAGTTTTTTTTAGAACAAAAGAGCACGTTTACCTTCTTTTGCATCTTTTGGATGTGTGATATTTCAAGCGTTGAGGAAATTGCCTCCGTAGCTAAATATTAATGTTGAAAGAAATAAATTAATTTAAAAATCATTAATAATTCTTACTAGAAGTAAGATACGGGTATCCTGAAACGGAACTACGAAAGATTTTCGTTCTATACCCAAACTACAAACAAATTATCGTAAATTTATGAGGGAATCGAAATCACGACTTCTCGTTATACAATCAACGTCATGGAACTTGACCCCATGTGAAAAAAATAGTTATCCTAAACTTTTACGTTTACGTAAACAACAAAACTATAAACATATTCGTTTCATAACAAGAGCTGTAAATTTGGAAACGCAAACCTACACCCCGATATTGAGTCCTCGGCAAACTAAGTAGGTACACAGAAACCTAGAGCAAACCCTCGCAGCATCTTATCTGTATTATCAGAAATCTGTGTGTTTGCACAACGAAGCCGGTGCGTAAACATATCGGCACCAAGTTTCAGACAAACAAACCTATGGAAATTACGTTACTGATACACTTGTGAGCATTGTGGAGGCTACGTAAGTTGTAAACCAGATGTTACTTATTTAAATTTATAGTATTAATAAATTAAATAAACATTAATAAATTAACAAAATCAAATATTCAGCACAGGTTCTATAAGTTTAGAGAAATAAAAATTATAGGAGATCTATAGATTCTTGATGATCACATAGCCTATAACCACATACATACACAGTCGGACGATATGATTGTACGCGTCCAATTTTAAAGGAGAATTAAACATTGATCCTAAACTCTGCATCGAAAGCACCGCATCATTTAAAATGTAATAATTAATAGGATCATAATAGCTTGATAGCGGGGTCCAGCTTTAGCCTCTTAGAATCCGAATTTGGAATTTATTCCAATTTTTTCTTCTTTGATAACGACAATGCGTGAGAAAATCAACCACGGAAGGTAGTTACTAATATCAAATTAATAATTATTACCCTTTCGCCATCTTATAATGGGATAGTGACTACCAAAATTCTGCGGCTTTTCAATTGTAATTACATTGACATAAATTTTAATTGTGGTAATTAATAGGTTCTCCGAGTTTCGCCTGGATTGCGCTAGTTCAAATATTTCTCCACTTTAAATATTTAAGTAAAATTTTCCCCTGCTATTTAGTTAATGTTGATTTTTGCTTTGGTTAAATTTAAGTCAGCGTGAAGTGATTCAATAGTATTGCTATTATTTTTTATTTACCTCACAATTTACTCTAAAGTAAAAGGAGTTTCAGGCCTCCAGTAATTACTAAGCGCATGCAATGTTAAGACTCAGTTCATTTATTTTTTTGGAATAGTGATAACATGATGAGCTCAGTGTTTCAATTTCTAAAGTAGTCATGGTTTTATGAATGTTTTTTTTTTATTTTACTTGTTAGTAAAATTTGCTAGAAACCCAAAATGTATTCACAAATTAAATTTTACAAGCTCTTATAACATTTTTACGATTAGGACTTTTTACTAATGAAATGTATCTTGGTTCATTTAAGTTACAGCATTCAGCAATGGTATTTTTATTTCTAAGATATTTCTGGAATGTATTATAATAATATTTTTTTTTATTGCTTTAAATAACGAGACGAGCCTTGCCGTTAGCCTGATGGTAGAACCTCCCATAAACAGTAGAAATATCATCCAATACCTTTAGTATAATACTTTGTAAGTATTGTTTGGTATTCCACTGCGCTCGCCACCCTGAGACATGAGATGCTAAGTCTTATTATATCTAGTAGTTACACTGGCTACAATTTGTTCTTGATACCGAACCCAACAGTGACTACTCACTGCTACTTGGTGGCAGAAATGAACATTGCGTTGGTACCTACCAAAGCGGACTCACATGTGAGAGACCTACCATCAGTAAATAGTTCTAATATTATAAACAAACAATTATCCCAGCCATAATTCATATTCAATTTCTAAACCAGAAATGGCCGCGCAACGCGAAACTGTAACATTGTCGGAGCCATCATTCACAGCTGTTTAACTAATTATAGGAACAAAGCGGACGGTGTCCGGGGCTGTCCGGAGGGTGTCCGTGTGACGTCAGTGATGATTTACGGGACGTCACGCCTGTCCGCCGTGGCTATCGCAATTACCAATGACGTCACGTATCACTTTATTCATGCTAACACGTGGCCCGGTTGATACTGGGGATTTGGTACCTATTGTGTTTCAGCAAAGATTTTTTAATTCAGTTTAGACTTCCAATTGAAGGTATAGATAGATCTGTGTTAAAATTATCTTGAGTATCGAGGGGCGTTGTGTTGCTCGACAACATCAAACTAACGTAAAGAAGCAATTAGAGATATTGAGTGGTGGTGTACGAGTTACCATTACCAATGAAGGTTATAGTTATCAAGAAAATAAAGGTCATTATATTTCTTATGTTTACGCGGATGTTAGAAATTGAAATAAAGCAATTTTTCGGATTTTATCGCGGTTTTTTAAATATCATAATTTCCTCCCGACGTTTCAAAGACCTTGCACCTTCATTGGCTTGGAGGGGGAGGGGGCCTGAAGTAGTGGTCGGTCCAAAAGTCAGTATACATATATCTACATTTTACAATTATTATACAAAATATTACGTTATGTAGTTGTGACGTTCGGATACGTCTGTTGGAAGACTAACAAACAGCTCAGCGACCCCCCCCCCCTTATATATAATATATATTAAACCGCGATAAAATCCGAAAAATTGATTTATTTCAAAGAAAGAGCACTTTGTAAATTTTTGCTCTTAATTTTACTAAAAATCATCAATATATCCCGATATAAGTTACGTCACTCGTAGTAACGAATTCCATTTTGATGAGCTGCTTGATATACTTACTTTGATATTGAATGTGATCTGCCTCATTTGGTAACGTGATGTTATTATAGAGTTATTTTCGATATTGTTACATCAGTAATGGAGTTGTGAAATTGGAAAACATTACTATTGCAAAACCAGAAATACTGAGTATATTTATCATGATCACTTATAAGCGAGTTGGTGAAGTACTGTCCGACATAATATATGATCGATATAAAAATATCATGTAATAAAGAGTAGTAGTTACCTATCATCGGCTCCAAAACAACCTCTTAAGAAAATCGAAGCCGTGACACTGTTCCTTATCATTAAACGAAAGAGTAAGAGAGATATTTTAGTCTTTCCAGTGAAATAGACTTGTTCTGCGAAAAATCTCCATATTATGAAGATTTCAAATGAATATAATGGACTTTTGCGTTGCAGTAATTGAAGATGAAAATATACTCATCACAGTGATTATAAAGTTACTATCAAGACAAAACTGTAAAAAATTAAATTTAACTGAGACTCATTCTCTAATCCGTGGTAGCAGGACCTAACAGGGGCCGAAGCCAAGACATCTTTCTACGATTATTTAATAAAAAAGAAAACAAAAATATCTATGGGAATGACATACCCGAGCAATAGACTGATCGCTCATGACGATCAAGATTCGGAACTAATTTCCCTTAATTCAAGTAATGCATAAATCTAATAAAATTCAATACACTATACTTTCAATTTCATATCACACAGACTTCCGAAGCCAAAAGAAGTTAGACCAGATAGAAAATATAGCAGCTCTGGATTATTGGCTCGAAGCGAATGCATTTTTAATCAAACCACTACTTAGATTGGCTTTTATTCAATAATTCAGCCTCGCCGCCGACTCAGTGGAAAATAAGATAGTGCCTAATAAATGAGACGACGGCTGGTGCTAAGGGAATTACGGAACTCTTAGTGCTTCGCAGATTTTAACACGTTAAATGTAATTTGCTGATGTTTATTGAAAATTTATTTCGAGGGGAATATAATTCGATCTCGTGATGAATTTCGCCAGAATTGTGAAGCGTGCTTGTGTCTTGATAGGGGTTCCGATTGCAATCCATATGTACAGCTTTATGTATTCGTGTTGTGCTGTGTTAGAAACACTTAGCCTTTACTATCGATACTAGCTTGCATCGGATTCATTAGCAAACGTACGCTATAATCTTGATAAGACATTTCAAGTTCTATCGTCTTGAACTAATGAACTATTGCATCGATAACTTAAATATAATCAACATCTGCATTTTGCAACATAATCCGAATGCTTTCCAAATAGGTTCAATTGATTAATGAATCCTGTGACGATGTAAACAACGGTTCTTTGTCCCCTCGTGAACTTACCCGTTTTGACTCACAAATTGGAAGCGTATAAAAGCAGAAGATTGGGATTAATGTGAATATCTGAGTTGAATATCATGATGACTTCGCATTGCGGGTGATTTGGAACGTTACTTCTGCATCTCGTATAAAAAGGTCATTTGCCTAGTAACTTAGGTTTTTTTTTAAAACAGGGGGTTAACTGGCAAGTGGGTTATTTGATAGTTTCCCGGATGTAATAGTAATTATCTTATGATAAATAATGCACAACACTGCTTCTAACAGGTCAGACTGGAAATCTTTATTTATTTAAAGGCTTTGTCCCTTTCTAATTATATCGCCAAATAAAAGAACTAAGGATTCATATAATTAATTTACTTCAAAACTAACTTACGATTGCATTAGCTCTACCTGACATTAGATCATCGAGAATTGTGGGGCATAAATCAATTTCTTATGATTTGATAAGTACCTTAATACTAGCGTCTACACTTCGGACAAACTCCATCAAGATATGATTCACATCGTCTTTTACTTCGCAGTCGTCAAGCTCTGTAGACATTTTTTTTCATAAAAAAAATAACATATCCAATGGAGTGTGTTCGGAAATATTAAAAAGCCTTTTTATATTTTTTTTTATTGATGCTCGGCAAAGTTGCTTCGCTGTACCTGGTGTTACTCGAAGCGAAGCTTAAAGAAAGCGCTGAACGGCTAAAGATACAGGCACCCCAGACAGTCGCCACAGTCATGTGTGCCTACGAAATTGCTTCTTCACGTCCCATGTGTAGCCATGGACTTCCTGGGGCTCATGGTAATTATGATGATAGATAGCAATATGAAATTCTGTTTGATTTCTAAGTTATAGAACCAAATATGATAGCAAACGCGGTTCAAGAAAGCAGTCTCCCGTATTGAAATTTAGTCCGATATCACAATACACATGTCTCTTATCTTATGGTAGAAGAAAAAACAATCAAGGATAATAGTTGACGCTGCATAACGGTAGGAATATGGTTAGAATGGTGCTAAAGGCTGCAGAGTGCTTTGTAGGTTTGTGAGATAGAATTGTGTTAGTTTTAAAGAAATATTATGACTAGGTTATCAAAATAATTGAGAAATAAACATTTACATAATATATCAGCCCTGTATTATATATTGTCCTACTGCTGGGCACAGACCTCTTTTACTATTGACAGGGATTAGACCTTAATCTTTCACGCTTGCCTAGTGTGGATTGGCAAACTTCACATACCCCCAAAATTCATTGATGCAGATCTCCTCACAATATTTTCCTTTACCGTTCAAGCAACCGATAATTTACAAAAAATACATGTATAACTTTAGAAGAATCAAAGTTGCATACTCTTGAGCTTTGAATCTGTGGACATTCGTCTCGGCAGTCCGTTACACTCCCAAATAGGCTATTGCCACTTTAATCACTAAATTTATAATATTACTAATCATAATATTATGTAAAATAGTGAGTAAACAATGATAGTCACTTGATAAAGAAGAAATATCCTATTTTAGTAAATTAAATCAGCTTTTGCTTGCGGGTTCGCCCGCGTGAGACGTTTTCCAGGTTAAACTCCCGCTATACATTTTCCTGGGATAAAAAGTAGCCTATGAACTTTTCAGAATTCCAAATTTCATCAAACTCCATTTGATAATTTTTGAGTTTACCGTGTACAGACAAACATACAGACGCAGCAGGCGACTTTCTTTTATAATAATAATATATGTAAGAATAAGGTAAGCAAAAAAAGCGTGAAAAACAATTTTATCACCACACGCCTCTATTTGCCAAGTGAATACACGAATATTGGTTAAAATACCTAGTCGCCGAACTAAAACAAAATCTAAAAAACTGGACCACATAAAAACTGCATAAAAAATCACTATATCTGGCAACAATGCAGAATTCGTTAGCCCTGAACTTAGCGAAATTCAACAGGTGAAAACAAGGTCGGCAAAAAAATGGAAAAAATTACACCAAAAGTAGGCACGTGCGAATGTTTTAGCTCGGAAGCGAGATTCCTTACCCCATGGGCGCTAGATACGGTTTTAATGTTTTTAACCTCAGCTCTAATTCTTTTCTGCAGTTTCCATTATGAGAAAACTCGTAGGAAATTGCCATTTTACGTGGTTTAACTTTTGCAGTTTTAAAATGTTGAATTCTAGTTATCAGCTCGGGTTGATATGTCTCTGGTGTACCAATAAGCGGGATTAACGTTATCGCCTAGTCTTACCGGTTTTTGTTGCGGAACTTTATCTTTATGTTACTCGCGGGATTGTGTGGACGCTGTGTTGGCCGTCAGCGAATTATGAAGCGTTTTTTAGTTCGTTCGCTATTGTTACTTTTAAAGCAATTTCGTGAAATTGGCTTAGATAATGGAATATCTGAGATAGCAATGAATAAGAAGAGAACGTAGATTATAATTTTGCCAAATTCGGAATGATATAAGAATATCTTTTATGTACGTATTATTATTTATTCGTACCCTATACTCTGATGGCTATTAAATAAATGCACCAAGAAACATCCAATAAACCACAATTTCACCTACTTTCCAAATTACAAGCGCGACATTCTGCCCCATTATTACCTCATAACTACACCACCCCATAACTACATTCTTAGCTCGACATTCCATTGTTATTCCTATAGGATCATTATTCATTCAGTGAATTACAACGCGAAAAATAACAGTTTTTTTATCGTATGAAAATGATGAATCAACGCTCACGGCGTAGAACATAAATCACAGGGCCTACTGCGCTGCAATTTATTTTATTTTTACAAACGCCCCGGGGACGTGTAACAGTTTCATGTTAGCCGGTACAGATGTAGCGACGGTTGAATCAAAGGATATGTTTACGTAAAGATTTGTTTGAATTTTGAATTTCGAATTCCGCATTCGAATCAGTGAAACGGGTGACGTTCGGTTGCGCTCGTGTTGTTGTGATGGGTCAATATTAAAAAAATATTTTTATTTATACATACATATTGATGGTTTTCTCTGCTAACCGTACGTTTTATTAAATTTGTTACAGTGGTCATGTAAAACAAACAAAAGCTTCTATAAACTTTGATTAATTGAGGTATTTTGACCTGTACGTTTTTTTTAGTGGCAGGTTTTTTACCCACTTGCGAAATATTTTTTTATTCAAATATTTAATTTAATATTTCAACGTGACTTTTCATTGTTAATTTATAATGGTTTTAATCCACCTGGATTTGAATTCCTAGAATTGTACATGTATTTAATAATTAATAGTTTGCGTAATTCGTGGAAATCGCCGTTTGTTTATACTTTCTACTTATTAATAAATATTTCATTTACTTGATCTGGTGGGAATTGAAATCAGAACTTCCCGGCTCATAGGTTATAAATAATAAAAAATAAATAAAATAGATTATATTTATAATAGCTATTGTTTCAATATATATATATATATATATATATATATATATATATATATATATATATATATATCAAATAAATTATAACCTGGCTAAATATAAAAGTGAGACCATTTGACAAATTTAAACGCGCAAGTGTACGAAGTAAAACACGAACTAAGTAAAATTGTTACTTAGTTCGTGTTTTACTTCGTACTACGAATAATTTTTATCTGATGATTGTTAATCAGCCCTTATTCATAAAATATGAATTATATTCACATTTCAACATTTTCAAATGTTAAATTGTCCACGCAATAAACTGCGAGGTGACTAACAAAAATTACAAAAAAGAAATTAAAACCACAAGATTGCGCTCCCGTCTAGCTGCTTTGTGTTGAGCACACAGCATGCATATGAAAACTTTAGTTATGCGACACAACATGAACGAATGAGTCTGTAAATTTATCTTTTTTTAGGATCACGACAAAGTGACCCTACTGTACCTGGTGGTAAGTGCAGTGGAGTCCAATAGAATGTCGACTGACGAGAGATGATTACCCCTCGACAGTCGTCACAATTATGCCGGCCTGTTGAAACTGGATATACACAGGCTAATCCCGGCTTTTAAGACCTTTTGTACAGGAGTCGCTATCCGGTCTCATATTGAATTAAAAATGTTCAACTAAATGAAACGTCGCACACGTGGTTATAGCTGCAGTGAAATGATTTCTACGCTCGACACTTTAGATCGAAATAAACTGACACACAGTTTAATAATCTTATTTTAATATTTAGTACTGAAACATAAATTAACTTGGGAGGAATAATTACAGTTGGTTATGTAATTTATACAATTTCAGATTTTAATTTCGATCCCGATATCCTAAACGATGCTAATAACAAATACAATTCTAAAAATTTTAGAAACTGGAAATACCTCTTTAGCCTCTGCCTCAAATACTAGGTCGTTTTAATTAGAATATTCCAAAACTAGTACGAAACTTTGAATATAATGTAAATGGATCAACTCGCTCCAACTTTTCCCAGCTCTACGCGGGCCAGTCTAGGTGTAAAATTAGACGCCCCAGGCTGTCTATCATGGCTGGGTTTTGATTTTACTAACGTTCAGCATGTTTAAGTATAACGTCTCGAGACGTTTACGTTTATGAAAAGGTTTTGATGTTTTGTCGGCTAGTTTTGAGTCGAAAGATGTTAGTAAAATGGCAGAGCAGGCAAACTTTACCAGTAGTTATTAGTAAGTCTATCGAGGTTTCTATCTGTCTGGTGATCTCGACTGGCGGTAATAGCACTACATGGTAGTCAAAAGTCGATAGTCGGATATTCCTTGGATGTTTTTTTGTTGAGGCCACGACAATGTGGACACTGTACCCCATGGTAAATGAAAAAATGTTCAAAAACATGTCGAACGACAACAGAGAATCATCCCCGGACGATCGGCACAATCATGCCGGCCTAATTAATTGCTTCACTACACTCCGCTTGAATACCATAATTGTAATATAATTCAGTTAGTTTCATCAAAATATTCATCAGTGCAATACTCAGTACTTTCCTATGAACCCTTAATAATTTCTTGAAACCATGGTGCTTGTACGTGAGAAAACTTCTAATGTAGAGGTTCAATTTACATCCATTCACATCATGGGTGGCAACCATCAATCCCAATTTCCCTCCGACCTTGAAGGTCGATTTTCGAGAGGGTCAAAAGCACTCCGAAGGTCACGGCTTGATGTCGACACTTCGTATATTACCAATCTTTATTTATTTCAGTGTTGCGAGGTTTGAGTAAAACTCCTGGATTTTTAGGAAGTAAATACAATGAATTGACTAACCAATTCAGAACGTTCTCCTCTTTTCTCCAGTAAATATTGTTTATTTAATAGTTGACCAAGTATCATCTTAATTATAACGAAATTGGATCATCAAAGAGTAAACCTACCGACTATCAATAATCAGCATCATTAATATAATATAAGAAGACACACCATAGAAATATACTTTTCTGTTTTCATTGATGTCGAAAATAAATTTGGGGGTTTAGTTTCATATAAAAGCGATATGTTCAGCCGAATATGCTTACCTTATATCCTATCTTAGGATGGAACTTTCTGCGAAAATGTGTGCACTAATTACATAATAAAAAGGTCAATATAGTCCAAACTTAAAATCGAACAATAAAATAATCCTCAAAATTTTATTGCACTTTTTCTCGCATTTTTTTCATTTTCGACACACCACCACAACTAATAGCGACTGAGTGATTATTTTGATAGTAATAGTCTTACAACCCAGCGTTGAGCCGCCCGGAGAGATAGAAAACAACGGCTTGCCGCTGTGTCGGGTTTCTAGCAATATATACTCTATACTGACATAATAATTATAATACGGAAAATGATACTGACCTGCATAAATACTTCTTTGCCTTTGGTCGCAATTTGGCACCAAGAAAATAGTGTCCCTAAACTGTTTCACACTTAACGAAGCGTAAAAATAAATTTCTCCAACCACACCAAATCAAAACCGGGCATATAAAATCCGGTTATACTGTTTGATCCGGTCACACGGCAACCCACCAATGCTACGGCTTAATTGTGGAGAGTTGAGCTTGATTGATCACCGGCGGGTTAAGTTTCGATCGTAAATTAACCGCTTGCCGGCTGGCAGTTGTTGATGGGTTGGATTTTGCGTTACACCATTATGGCTTTTGGATTTTCTTAGAATGTATGCGACTGATTTGTGACTTTAAATTTGGAATTGAATTTTTACCGCTTTATCCATTAGTTACAACTATCTCAATGACGTAGTTATATTGCATACGCGGTACAAGGCTGGTAAAATCCCGGGTTCGATTCCCGAGTGTGGCACAGTGGTAATAATAGTATGTGGTATAGTAATAATAGGTTTACATAGAATTCAGCTCAGTGCAAGTCTTTAGTTCGTTTGTACTGGATATTAGGAACGCCTTCTATCGCATCATGGGACGGAGCACATGGCGAAATATGAGTGTCCTGGTTGCACCACTGCTTATCTTCTTAGGGAGATTAACGCGTGATGTGTTCTGTTTGTAATTACTAAGATATCTAATACAATATTGAGTAGACTGGTTCTAATAATCTAGCCTTTCTAATTCATGTAATTCTCAGCAATATCTGACTATTAATACGTAGTAAAAATTGGCTAGAGGCATAAATCTGAACACAAGATTACCATAAACGAACATCAAGAAAGCATTTTAAAAAAATAATATATGCCAACAACTTAATCATTTTATCTCTCACACATTTTTTACTTCATCTATGAAATTCCATATTCCGATATTAATGTATGAGTGAATTTTGAAGTTAGTCCATTAATTGGTTTCTATATATCTATAACCTACACTAGAACAGTATATTATAAAACAAAAAATCAGTAACGCAAAACAATAGGGAATAAACCAAAGCTTTTTAAATGTAAACAAAAATAGATTTTAAAACCTGAAACCTATCAAGCGGCCCACAATACCGCTTCAGCGTTGGATTTTTTGTTCAGTAAATACTGCTTTTGTTTCGCGTTACATAGAGAATGGAGAGCGGAACTCATTCGCTCACGTAGTTTAGTGGAGGTGTGAAGACAATATTTGTTTTATTTATACAGAGTTTTCATATCATTGAGGATATTTTCTTTTTATTTAGACTTTGGTGCTATTGTTGTATATAATACGTGAAATGACTTCGTACCCCTTTTTAAACTCATTGCGCTTACGGATTAATGAATTATTTGGAAAATTAACGAACATGTAATAGAAAGGATAAAAAAGAAACAAGGTCTAACATTCGCATCAAAATAAGAAATCAACCTGTTATAAAACTCCGTTACGTATACTAACCATCCGACAGCTTCTTAATTACATACTATTTTTCAAATGCTAGGAAGATAGAATAATCATTTAGTAATAAATCAACTTTATAAGTGTTTCAACATATTTTTTTATTATTTTGTATGACGAGACAAATTTGCCGTTCTCCTGAAGGTAAGCGAGACGACCACCCATAAAACACTATCCAAAAACTTTAATTACAAAGTATTGTTTAGTATTCCACTGCGCTCGCCATCCTGAGACATGAGATGTTAAGTCTTACGTCCAATACTTACACTGGCTACGTAATATGTATGGTGATTACTAATTCAATAAGTTAAGTCTTATTACATCCAGTAGTTACACTGGCTGCATATGTACGATGATTACTAGTCCAACAAATAAAACATATCGTCGTTGTAGGTGGAGAACTAAATAACTCAAAATTTCTAGTTTCGAGATAAACGCGATTAACTGTTTTTTTTTTCGTTATTTTTAAGCATTACTAAAAAACTATAAATAATTTTAGTGTCGGTATTTTTATATATCTTGGGTCTTATTATCTATTATATTATGCATTAACAAAAAAAACTCTGACCTCAAGAATAAAAATATAAAAAAATAAAAACTTCTTATTTAATTCTGCCACAACAATGTTTTGTAAGTTTGCTGAAATAAACTAAATAACTCGTATAGTTATTTAGTTTTGCCACACTAGAAACCATATGGTAAAGTAATTATAAGGTTAAATAATTACAATTATAGAGTTTATTAAAGTGAATACCATTAGGATTTTCAATGTCTAAATTAAACAAATCAAGTTGTTTAGTTCTTCTACACACTTGATTCATTTTCTTTACAAACAATAGACTCGAGAAAGAATTAAACAACTCATTTTATTTAATTTCTTTACTATTGAACAGATTATAAGTCGCAGTTATGATTTTATTATTTAATTATTTACTTTATCTACAACAAAATATATATCATTTGAATATATTTATTTCTCCACTTTTAACATAAAAATAGCTATAATTTCGAAACGGGATAAGATAATGAAATGCTTGTTAGGCCAAAATATGCGCCATGTTTTGGGCAACACAAAAGTGATGAAAGTCCAAAATGGCCAAAATCCGAGTTATTTAGTTCTCCACCTACAACGACGATATCTACCAGTTAAATCCAATATTAAAGGTCCAAATACCTCAGCAAGGCTCATCGTTTACGAAACAAGATCCACGGCGTAACTGCGCGTTGAAGATTACGCCTAACTTTACAAAACGACTTAGTAGTAACAAGTTTAGTTGTGACTTTTAGACGTCCTAATCGATAATAACAGATCTGGAATGAGATGGAATGTTATGGAATTATATAAATTTTTTGTATCGCTTCGAATGACGAGACGAGCTTGCCGGTCGCCTGATGGTAAGCGATACAACTTTCTATAAACAGTAGAAATACTATCCAAAACCTTGAATTACAAAGTATTGTTTGGTATTCCACTGCGCTCGCTATCATAACACATGGTTATTATATGAAGTGGAATTGGGATGAAGCTACTCGTAGTAGAATAATTCTTTAATCGAGTAGCGTAATAATTGTCGGTATAGTCAAAACTTTGTGTCGTAATCAACGATGGATTTTTCTTCACTAACATAACAAAGGGAATTTTTCAAAAAATTTCGGTTCAAGTTCTTGTGTTAGCGTCTTTAGCTACTTTTGTGGCTGACTGTACATAGTAGAGTCACACTGTACTACTCCCTCATGGATTTACTTGTTGAATGTATCGTGTCATGCTTAATATTGTACAACGTGCCTAAAATAGGCCACTATCTTTCAAATTTCAACACCGTTAATAGGCAGCAATTTTGCTCTATCATAGTAAGTCCTGAATAAGCTCTTGGTCATCTCTCTCATTGGTCTACTATATCTGCTATGTGCATTATATACTTATCACTAAAATATCATATCTAAAAAATATAATGCAACCTAAAATTCTTTATCCAGCGACCATACAGAAAAGTTTCAGAAGTCTTAAAGCTAAAATCATAAAAAAGACGCAACAGCACCATTCGTCGGGAAATAGTCGCCATTCGTCTAAGTCGAGCTATTGTGTTTAATTTCGAACGCCAATAATTCTCCCGGTGTCGGGCCGTTTTGGGGACTTCTAACTGCCAAGTGCCAACCCTACTCTATCTTTGGTTTGGAAAGCCTAATATTATGGTCGATAGTTGACTCTTTGAGTTTATTATTAGTATATAGGTTTAATTGAATTTTGATTAGTCTAATTTTGTTTGTATTAAATTATCACAATGTAGATTTATTGCTGGTTTGTAATTGTTGACGAACCAGATTATCTAATGACTTAACCCAAACTGACGGAAAAGTTCTGGAGTGGCGACCACGAACCGGAAGACGTAGCATTGGCAGGACCCCCACGAGATGGACTGACGACCTGGTGAGGGTCGCCGAAGTCCGATGGATGAGGGCGGCCCAGAACCGGTCCCTGTGGCGCTCCATGGGGGAGGGCTATGTCCAGCAGTGGACGAAACCCGACTGAAATAATGAACCCAAACTGCATACAGCAGTATTTACAAAAGAAACAGGAGTTGGAAATTGGTAGCTATTTATTAGCCCTTCTGCAATGCTCTGACTGTATGAAACAAAGTTAAGTGCCTCAATGAAGTCCGAAACTTATTACGATTAATGGAAATTTGATTCACATCGGTTCCAATTACCGCACTTTGTGGGTACAAAGTAACTTAATACACCCTGGTTGCGAAATGCAACTGCATTGTATACCAGTTAAAACTCAACTAGTTTCCAAATTTCTCTACATCGATATATATATCGATATTTTTATCATGGTTAATCGATTTAGAAATGAAAATATATCGATTCTATTTGTAAGATGTTTGTGGCTAAAGTAACTTATGATGACATTATTACAAAGTTAGCAGTTGTTTCCGTCAGCGAAAAGAATTTTTCTCACAATAGAAGACCTGCTGTTCACTTTTTTATGGTAAAAATAAAAAGTTTTTTTCGATGCTCCAATAAACTTTTCATTCCGTATATACATAATATAAAATAACGAATTGATAAGAAATACAAAAATATCATATCGCAATATGTCAATATCGTTACACCCAATTCGATATCAATAATTATCGATGTATCAAATCGAAAGTCCCTATCTCTACAAAAACGCATCGTCATTTCCCATTTATTAATTCGAAAATAAAAAAGAATAGTTTCCAATTGGTCATTTGAAATAACTCAATGAACTAGCAATGGGCATCCTCTCCCAGTAAAATTGGAAGCGTCACATAGAGACGTGTTAGGGCGGTGACGGGTCTGTGCCATTTTGTACAAATAACTAAATAGCAGAGAGTAGTTCAAGACGAATGGATGGATACCTGATAGTTACGCATATGTGAGTGTCCGCCTGGGTAGGCACAACCTCAATATCTATTTCTACCGTCAAGCAGCAGTATGTAGACATTGTTGTGTTCCTACTACTGGACTTAGCTCCGCATGTCTCAGGATGCCGAGCGCAGTTGAATACCAAACTGTAATTCAAGGTGTTGGATGGCGTTTCTACTGTTCATGGGCGGTCAGGCGAAGGGCACGCTCATCTCAGCATTAAAAGCAATGAAAGCAAAAAAAGACAGCTACCAATCTTAAGGGTGGTGGAGAATTAAGCATTGAGAACATAGGAGATATATTGATTCTTATTCAAGCTGACCTACGGTAAACTTACATAACTTCTAAACGAGAACTTCCACATCACATTGAATTATCAAACGAGTAGGTAAAGAATATATTGACTGGCACTTACCGAATTATATTTTGTAGTGTTTTTGAAAGCGCTCTGAGGTCCTGGGTCGGGCAAAGTGTAATTTGGATTTTTCTGCTCAGTATCAGCCCGGAATCTGAAATTATCCCCCTATCACACTGGAATTTGTGCCCGATATGGCGATAGGCTCGCCCCTTATCACATCATGGGACGGAACATACTTGGCGAAAAGTGGGTGCCCTGGTTGCGCCCTCTGCATATCCCTTCGGGGATATATGCGTGATGTGTGTGTATGTTTTTTTGAAATGTATGTATTACGTTTTGACTCGACTCGACTTGACTTCGACTTTTTGGCCCTGACGTTGCACGGAGCCTCCACTGGAGGTACTCTGCACGGTAATGTGCGGCGACTGTTAAACCACTAGTGGGCATTTAAACATTTAATGAAGAGAGACCGCTAGCGCCAACCAAATGGAAAAGTCGTGTTCAGGAATTCACTTTAATTTTTCAATAGTTTCCTAGAAGTCTTAAGGAAGGCTGGTTTGGTAAAATAAAATTAAGACGCCTTTCTTTAACTGTAGATTCAATCATGTTTCATTTAAATTTCCCTAAAATATTCAACTTGCAAAATAATTTATATTTATATATATATTATATGTATATAACATGTAAATTGAAGTTTCCTGTAAGTACCTAAATTTAAGTAGGTATTTTGTATACTAGTATTAAGATATTGCCTTCTTTTATCAAATTATGGTTAAAAAGCTTATTAATGATTCACAATGTGATCTATCGTCATATCATTCCCGAATTGCAAACCTCCAACACACGGGTTTTTTTTTTAAATTGAATAGCCATTTAATTTCGTTCCCAGAACCAGGACTGATCAATACAATATTAAAATAAAAACAGACATATTTTAGTTATTTAACACCTTATTAGATATTTAAAATCAACCATTACCAGTTTGTAATATTTTTTTATTATTACTTCGTGAAGACGTAATAAACGAGCCGTTTTTAGCAAGACTCAATATAAAAGTTCAGTTCAATACAAAATATCGAATTGATCGCAAGATATAAATACCCACCGGAAGATTTAATATAAGCGTGAAATTAAAACGCCTGGAGCTTAGGAAATGCACGGATGAATAGACTAAAAAGAGTATTTCTCGCAATAGTTCATCTACTAAGAGTTGACCTACTTCACTTCTTTCAAGAAACCGTGTATATAAATAAAATGCATCGTTAATTTCCTTTTTCTCATTAATGGCAACGAGTGTTAAAGTAGAACTTCAAAAGGAGATTACTATCGGAATAATCGTTTAGTGGTAAATGACAGGAGAGTCTATCTGGGTGGTATTCTTGGCCGCAGCTTCGGCTATTTCTTCGGTGTGTTAGCTGCTGTTTCGGTTTGAAGAATATTAGTATTAGTATTAGGAAGGGTAGTTTCTTCCTTTCACTTATTAATGTCATTAGCGACTAAGTAGAACTTTCTAAACAGTTTTAACACAAATTTATTTGCGATTTCGATTATATATATTAAATAATAACAGCCCTGTATTATATGCTGTCTTACTGCTGGGCACGGGCCTCCTCTACTACTGAAAGGGATTATATACTCACTCTTAATTGCGGCTTAATCTCATTAATTATTAGTTAAATTAAAATATAATAATTATTTATTGAGATTATGGTTATTCTATACGCTAGTGGGAGGATATATTCTGTATCCGCCCGGATAGCGACCACCATGCAATGTGTTAAGACGCGCAATAGTGGCCAACGTAAGTATGTCGCGTTCCTGGATCAGCCTGTGTATATCCCGATCAATCATGCCGGCATAATTGTGTCGACTGTAAGGGGTAATCATCTGTCATCAGTCAACATTCTAACTGGAACCCATTCCACTAATCAAGTCCAGTGGGATCATTTTACCATTCCAGTATAAATAAAAACGTCTCTATAGTCTATACACATGTGAAACACATTTCTTTCAATTCAATTTTCAACATTACTATTCAGATACGGGATAACAAGCAAATTAACATAAAACGTTCTTCGCCCTCTTCTATAACGCAACTAAGTTTTTTATCTAACTTCAGATATAGCGGTTTTACGATATCATTGCACGCATTATTCTCATTTAAAGAAGGAGAACATATAATAAAACCGTAAAAACAACTTTGTTAAGCAAAAATAGGTCATTCAACCGACCCGGCACGTAGTACTTGTCATTTCTGTGTTGCGCACGATATTTCTAAAAGTAGCCTGGGTTTTCGACATGGGTTTTTGTTAAAAACGATGTAATGTGTAATCACTGAACAGAAATATATTATTAAGGCATCTCACAAACACTGTCCATTTATTATACTTGATACAAATAGAAATTGTGTCCACTGTATTTTCAAACTTTTTTTTTATTGCTTTGAATGACGAGACGAGCTTGCCATTCGCCTGATGGTAAGCGATACGACCGCTCAAGAATAGTAGAAACACCATCCAACATCTTCAATTATAAAGTATTCCACTGCGCTCGCCATCCTGAAACATGAGATGTTAAGTCTTATTACGGCCAGTAGTTATACTGGCTACAATGTCCTTCAAACCGGAACACAATAGTGACTACATACTGCTGCTTGTCAGCAAATATAGACATTGCGGTGATACCTACCCAGGCGGACTCTCACATATGAGAGACCTACCAGTATTTGTTCAAATAACTGCAAAATAATCAACGGTTATCATATTAAAGCTTTTTTCTACGATCAATTATTACGAACCAATTTCTTTTTAGACACCGTAATCCAGTAAATATAATCAAGGTTATATTTTAGGGAATTTTAAACGCCCTAGCGGAAAATTAAGAGGAATCTAAAAATGAGGACTCTCAGGACGCTGCGGACGTCCGTAAAGTGGGTTTTACGACGAAATGAGAGATGGGCGGGCCGTGTGTCCTGACCAGAAGTTTTATTGCGAGACGTGGCTACCGGGCCGGTTTTATTCCTCTTGTAATTGATGGCACATTTTTGAATGGTTTATAGTCATGCCTTAGGTATGGGTTTGCTACTGAACTGCCTGATGCTTGATTAGCTGGTGGACACCCGATGTAATGCCTGACTGAATAACATTTTTACACTAGATAGCATTTTACACAGTACAGCAAATTGACTCCGCACCCCATGTTAAGTGTAATGAATAGAATTACAATTATGAGAGATGATTATCCTCGCTAGTTGGTATAATTATGCCGGCCCGTTCGCATTGGATTTGTAATAACGACTTTCTTTGAGTCGAGATATTGAATCAGAAAGAGCATCTATATCTAATGGAAGGTGATATTATTTGGGTGATCGTAGCTGGTACAAAATTAATCTGATATCTTTCCATCAGCTTTAAAATATTTAGCTCATATCACTTAATGTTTTCTTCTTTACTATATCAAGATATAGCACGCATAGCTGCTATTAGAGACTTTCCCACCCTCACACCCACCACTACAACTCCTGTAAGCCAAGATCAGCAGTAGCACGCATTTTATAACACCGAGCAGTGAAGCTCGGCGAGCTAGCTGCTACTAGAAAACAGAAGTCTAACACCAAGTTCAAGCACCAGAAAAGTCCAAATACAAAAAGTTGGTACGGAACGCGGATCCATTCGTCTACCCGCCCTCTAGCCACACACTGAGCCAGTGCTCAACAAAAAACGACCAGTGGTGAGTCATTAGGAAGTTTTTCTTAGCACGGTTTGCAGCGACAATGACGGATTGCTTGGTTTCCGCTTGGACGGGGTCTGGGTTGCTTGGTAATAAACGAAATTTACAGGAATTTCATGGAGGATTTTTGTATCATACATTTATTTTCTAAGTAAGTTTAGAATTAACTTAAGCATTCCTCATGCAATTTTAAATTGTTTCATTGAATTAATTATTAGTTTTAGATTGGTATATTTTTAAAGTTATTACTCTATGAAGTAGTAAAATTATTTGAGCTACATATTTTTTAAATATTCTTGATAATAATTTTAAAATGGATATCATTGATATCATGTATATTTCCTCGATTTTATGCTTTCCACTCATATTTGTTCAAAGTGATACAAATAATTCTGAGAAACTATCGGGATGGAAAATCAGAATAGTTGAAGATATGCTAAATTCATTTTAAATTTCAGATTTTTTTTCGTTACATTGCAACACTAGACTAGTGTTAGTAAAGTACTTTCTTTTTATTGGAGTTAGGTGTTCCCGGCGGTCTATTGTGAGTCCATAATACGCTTGCCCCAATAATCTCAGATGAGTTGCTTTTGTTTTGATCTTGTTTTCAGACTAACAGGTGTGATTTAGTATAGCTTCGTTGATAATTGTGATAACAAGAAAATGTGGTGCAATAGCTACTTCTAGAATTGTTTTCTATCTCGCTCCTACATAACTATGTCTGTGGTCTTTGGATACTGGACACTTGGGGAGGTGATCCGTCCTATTTATATCTGGCACCAGGTAGCGGTTAGATACTTGTTTTATATTTATCAATATTATAGCTAGTGTTAGGATAAATATATTTTTATGAGGGTATTAGTGAGACGTTCTGCTATAAAGCGCTGAGCGTTTGACAGACCAAGCCAGTCATAGTCGCCAGTCGTAGTCGCCAGTCGCCAGTCGCCAGTTAGCAGCGAGCAAATGTTCATTGAAATTCGTACCGTCATTTGATTTGTGTAGTATTTAGTGACAGTATATCTATAAGTGATATTTCTTTTTATTTTAATAAAAATTGCTTCAGTTCCTAAACACTAGTATATCAGCTTGATGTATGATGAAACTTGACATATTGCCTTAAAATGATAAGCGCAGTGCTTTGTAATTCGAAGCTATATTGATACTGATTATGGGTATTCGAGATGTTAATAGGGATGTTGTTAAGGACGGGTTTGCATGTTTGATGACGGAGTGTGATATCGTTGTGTGGACATTAGTTAGTAGTAATATGGTCCACTAATTCAGTCGAAAGGCCATTTCTTAAGGATAGAGGCTTCTCTAGTGCTTACTAGGGCTCTGCGCCAATGAAAATAAGAAACTATATGTAGAAATACTCGAACAATACTGAGAAATATTTACTTTTGTTTAAAATGCGACAAATCTTAATTCAAATAGAATACATATTTTTTTTTTAATTTCACCAAAGAGGCTGTGTCACCAACAGATATCGTGACTGAGTCTATCAAGTAGAGACTTTGTATATCTAGATAACACAAATGTGCATATCACGCCTTTATCCCTAGGAAGTAAGCAGAGATGCACCTAGGGTACCTACTTTTCTCCATGTGTGTTCGGTTCCAAGATGTGAAAAGAACCGAGTCTCTTACAGTAACCACCATATATGCAACTCTACGTACTTCCTTTTTCACATCTAGCTACAATATCTAATAAACCTCGAAAGAATACAGAAGTCCATTATCATATACCTACTACGTATGATATAACCAAATATTTTTCATCGAAAAAGTCCACTCTACAATTTGCCGACGTCAAAATAAATAAACAACAAAGATACGCATCAGAAACTATTTAATGTTGAAACTCGTTTCTTTGCCTAATAACGCGGAAACCTTATAATGGAGATGTCAGCGTCAATTCCACAACGATTGACCGTCGTTGGCGTTCTGAGTGAGTCACGCTTCCAGTGCCAGCTCACTTGTAGGAAGCGATTGTATTATATAATATTAAAGTTGACATGTGGCGAAAGTTGAAATTTCCTGAAAGGAACCCGACACATTTACATGTGTCGGGTCGGGGGTAAAAATGTTATACATTACTCATTATCACTGTAGGTACTAATATGTATGAATGCGATCAAATCCTAATGATAATTAGATTCTCCCTGCCCCAAAATCTCTAAATAACGATCTATACCGCCACCTAAACGACGCCAATGCAATCTATTTAAAAAGTAGATTAAAAATAATAATTATATCCTACGAAAACAAATTTCTGTTATTATGTGCCAAATTTCATTGGAATCCAATCCATGGTGGTTAACATTGCAATTTGTGAAATAAGATTGATGAGTGAGATAAGATTTAAGCGTTAGAAGGTACAATAAACTGTATTTTTTTAATCGAAAATAAAGTTACCGCTTCGGCTCATGATTTATGAAATGATGCTACTCGGATACAGATTTTAAGGTGTTTTAATTTTAAATCAGGTTTAAGCCTATCTCCGATTATTTTATAGGTGGAAGCTTGTAATTAGCAAACTAAGTTTTTTTTTTTTATATTTATTAGATATATTATTAGTCTGTAAGCCTTCCGACAAGTAATTGAATAAATAAATAATCAATTTCTAATAATTTCCTCCCCAACTTCAAATGGAGATTAAGACGCTGCGATAATATATCTATACTTACGTAGCTCGACAACCTTATAACTAAAAATCTTAATAGAGTGTAGCTTATTTCAGCCTGTGGATCGCGACCCTAGTTAGAAGAGTCGACGGTATCGGCAAAGTATTAGCAAATAGTAACAATACTTGTTTCTTTTTAAATTATTTTCACATTTTCTTGCTGAAATGGTTTTTCTTATATTATTTATTTTATTCCATGTTTACTTTCAAGGTAATTATTTTAGCATGTTTATATATGAAATGATATTAAAATATATGTGGGTCAAAGAGGAATATTGTTTGCTATCTATACTAATATTATAGAGGAAATATTTGTGAGTTTGTTTAAAGCATTGACGTATATTCTATAGACTCGAACGTCCATATATAAGCTATTTGTTCAAAATCTGAACTAAAATGTCGACCAAAGCGTCACTCGCGTTGTAACCTATTTACTCACTTGTACAACAAATAATTTTACTTATTTGAATAATATTTTTTATTCACATCCAGGTTTGCACTTAGACTCGCGTTTTTGATATTATGAGCGCCACTCCGTACACAACCAAAAGCTTTAATATTGACACCACTCTAAAATCAGTTTGAATGAATTACAGTTCAATTCAGTTGAACACAATGAATATTCGGAACGCCAAATCTAGTACGTAGTACATATATATCAATGGTTTGTAGAGGCTGATATTTGGAAGTACTAAACGATTTTTAAAATTCTTTCACTAACAGTCAGCTACATTACTTTTAAGTCCTATAGGATACTTTATCCCGGGAATACAGGAAGTGGGGTTTTAATTGCGGAAAAATATTTTCACGCGGGTGGAATCCCAGGCAAAAGCTATTTTGTTTATATTATAAAATAGTTTGTCACTCGGATATTTTAAGGCATCACGGCGTTGCCTTGTTGCACGATGCAAATTATTATAACAACTTGTTATGTTGTCATATACATCATACTATGTTGTCATATAATTATTACTTGGAAGATGCTTAATTTATCAGTTGATTAGTTAACTGTTTCTTTTTAATAATTAATGATGGGACAAATAAACCTGATGTGCAGCGGCCAGCGGCACTCACACTTTTAGTCAAAAACGTTGTTGGGCCGGTAGAAAAAACCCACCCGCATACAAAAGACCTGTCATCAAGTAAAGATATTCATCCAGACTATGTCTTCTACCTTTGCCTAGACTTAAAAGAAAACCAACATAGATTCGAACCACTTCACGTATAACAATCCCCATCAACTACACGGGCTTATAAATTTTGTATTAGCCACGCGGATTGATGCGCGGCGGCGCGCGGCGCGTGACTGCGCAAATTCAACACATTACCCGCGTCATTAGGGTACTTGCGAGCGTTTTTGAAGAGGTTTGGATTCGCTATTGGCTTTTTCTAAGGTTTTATGCAAGTAAGTGACGAGTCGGAAGTCAGAATGATTCTAACAAACTCGCTTGTTGTTACAGCAGATGTTAAAGCTGGATTGGTTTTGAATACCGTTTATAAATGTTTCTAAGATGCGTTGATTCCCGAAATTTATGGTATTTTTTTTTTAATACGAACACAGAAAATTGACCCCACTGCACCTGATGGTGAGTGGAGTGGATCTGATAGAATTTCGTATAACGAGAGAGGATTACTCTTCGGCAGTCGACACTATTATGCCGGCCTGTTAGAACCGGATATACACAGGCTGATCCTAGAACACGACACATCTACGTGAGCCTCTGTAGCGGGTTTTAACATATTGAGTACGATGGTCGCCATCGAATGGATATAAAGTATATGCCACCACTAGCAAAGATATGTTTATTCTTATCAATTTGTAACAAAATCCGTAATTTTTTGCAGTATTTGCTGTGCTTGCAATTATTTGCAGTATATACACAATGTCATAGAAATAAAAATTCATTTTCCATCATTTTTATTTTTTCACATGTGAAACCGGCTCAATTTTAAACAATACGAAGACACCCCAAGTCTTTATTTACCCTAAGCTATGTACACACGGTTGTTAAAATCTCAGCGCTGCCGAGGGATTCACAAACAATTAATAGTCCCCCAAGCCGGATGTCTCGCGGCGCCAGTTTTTCAAACCGTAAGTGTTTCTTGGAAAGTTCTTGAAGGGAGTTCGGCGTTCTTACTTCCTCACTAGAAATGTGGAAATATTTTTGTTAAATCTTCCGAGCGTACTTGAGTGTTTCGAGTAGGTTGGTTAGATAAGAGTACTAACTCGGAAAAAGATATCGTCGAGGCATCATACAGTACTGTAAGTTTTTGAAATGAGTGTTTAGTTTAGTGAGAGGCTAATCTTGAAGCCATTTTATACATATATTTTATTATAACAGTAATTCAGTAAAAAGCAAGGAGCATAAACCCAGTAAAAAGCAATTAAATCATGTCGTGTGCATGTCGTACACTGCTTATTATTACTAAGTATAACATAAAATCTAGAAAGTTCTAAACAATATTTTTACTATTTAGTAGATTTCTTTACGTATATGTTTCTTGTCATAGTATCATCTGTTGTAAATATGGTATATGTTCTTAGTAATTAAATAAAGTTAGTAAAAAGATGTTATTGACATGAGTGTTTATTTCGGACTAAAGAGAAGTAACTATGGCAAACAAAATACAATTAGTTCTAAAAATAGAACATATAAAAATAATAAGTCACGACGAAGGTTACAATCTCCAACAGCCGCCCTTAATCGCAGTTGTGACAGAAAACAAAACAAATAAAATAATTAAGTTTCTAAACCTAAGTTAACTACACATCGTTTGTGTGCTAGAGGTCCGAGGGCTTTCGTTAGTACATCAGCAGGCATATCGTTACTTTTTATATTCTAACTTAACAATATTATTAGATACCTTTTCCTAATAAAGTGAAACCTAGTATCTATATGCTTCGTCCTGCTGTGGTGTACAGGATTTCGAACAAGATTAATGGCACTTTGGCTGTCAGAAGCTAAGTTAACTGAACAAAGTATACCTGTTATCTCGTATATAAACCGACGTAAGTAACACGCTTCCTTCGTGGCAGACGCTAATGCCATATATTCTGACTCGGCCGAACTTAACGCAACAGTAGGTTGCTTCTTGGATTCCCATGATACTGGACCTCCACTTAACTTGTAAACATAACCGGTGTATGACCTTCTGTCGATTGGACAGTTTGCCCAGTCTGAGTCACAAAAACCCTTTAAATGGTTCTTCATTCTTATGACTTGACCATCCGTTCTTCTTGCCATATTATTTTAAACTAATGGAGTATCCACGGTCTTACACTCCTTCATATTAAACTTTTCTAATATAGAAAGAATATAATTCAGAGATCTTTTAATTTAAAATATCTCGACAAATCTTCTCAAAAATTCAAATTCTTGACAGTGTCAAATGTCAAATTAGATTTAAAGAAGACTATTATGTCATCAACAAAATTCCCAATATCATAAGTTCTTTACCATAGAGTTTGGTAGTTTAATTTTGTAAATCCATTTACATGGCATAACCTTTTTTTAGGCTTATCTACTAAATTCCATGTATGGAGTTTCATTAAAGAACTATACTCACCAGCCATATTATGGTGCCACTTATCAGCATCATCGGCATGAGTAGCTTCGTAATATGTCGTAGGTTCATTAGAATCTACCATTGACGTATTGTAAGCTTTATAAAAATTTGTTGCTTTTCTATCTCTGGAAGGGTATCTGCGCTCAGGGTGCGATTCCTGTTCCAAATTCGCTGTCACTTCTTCCACACTAGGCAGCCTTAAGTCAATGAGAGACTCTCGCTGTTCCAGAGTCACTGACTCTTTTGCACTTTCTAGATTTACTGGTAAAGTTGCTTCAGCCGCCGGGCTGATATTCTCATCACAGTCATAGAATTGACAGTCATGATCAAACTCAGAATCAATCTCTTTTGCTCATCAAATAACAATATAGATTCTGACTGTGCGACAGATTGCTTCTGCTTTAACGCTGTAAAGCAATTTTCAAAAAGGTTGCATCTCTGGATATAATAACTTTTCGTGGGTTAGCAGGATCCCTAAAAATATAAGTGCCTGGATTTTCAGAATAACCGACGAAAATTGCTTCCTGTGCCTTGACATCTAATTTCCTTCCGCGTGACACGAAGGGTATATGGACTAGAGCTCTACAACCAAATACTTTTAGATGGCTAAGATCACCTTTTCGTCCATACCATTTGTCATAAGGAATTTGTCCACCTAAGGCTCGATGAGGAGACCTATTCTTAAGGTAAATGGCAACTTGGAATGCATCTTCCCAGAATGCTTTCGGTAGTGAACTTTCAGCTAGCAACGTTCTTGCCTTTTCTGTAACCGAACGATGGGTGCGTTCCGCTACTCCAACTTGCTGAGGACTATAAGGCGTCGTTGTTTGATGTTCAATACCTTTTGAAGCAAGATAATCAACAAACTCTTTATTCACGAACTCCTTACCTCCATCAGTCCTAATTGCTTTAATTGTTTTATCTAACTGATTTTCAACAAAACATTGAAACACACAAAATATATCTTTGACTTCTGTTTTAGAAGAAATAAAATAAGCAAACACTTTTCGCGTATAATCGTCTACTATTGTCAACATATATCTATTTCCTTGAAAAGAAGTTGTAGACACCGGTCCCATCAAATCCATATGGATCAGTTCCAAAGGGAAGTAGCCCTATTAAACGCTAACCTTTTGAAAGGTTTTCTTGCTTGTTTACCTTCCACGCAAGCGATACAACTAGTTTTATCTACTCCTGTATACTTTATACCTACCTTGTGATTTTTCAGTTGGTTCATGCCTATACGACACAAATGTCCTAACCTCTTATGCCATATTTGATAACTATCCTGACAACCAGAGTGCACATCTTGTGTCAAAAATTATCCGCCACATTCTCGGAAACATTTACAGTACCATCTAAAACGTACAGTCCACCACAGGGCGAGGCATGAGCAACAGATTCACCTGTAAAATTAAAAGTATCAGATTTATAAAAGTTACATCCATTTTATCAAAAACACAAATAAAACCCTTTTCAACAGTTTTATATACAGATAACAAACTAGCTTTCAAATCTGGTATATAAGCAACATCACTAATATTGTTGACCACGTTCTCGGGCGTGTTTATTGAAATATTTCCAATTCCGCAGCACTTAATCTGTTCTCCATTTGCGACAGTAACAGTACCTTGATTCTGTATCGAGATATTCTGAAACCAGTCCCGTCTAGAAGTCATGTGTCTAGTACAACCTGAATCTACATAAATTATGTCCTTTCTTGGGTTTCCAGAAGTATTAAGACTTGTAAATATCGTATCATTGGTATTTACCGCATTGCCTTTCTCCTTCTTGTTTCTCTGTGGACAGTCTGGTCTCTTATGTCCAGGTGTCTTGCACTCATAACAAACTATATTCTTCTTCATTGACTTAGGCTTCTTCTTCGCATGAAAACAGAGTCTAATGATGTAGCCACATCTTTGGACATTTCATTAAGCAGTTTTGTTTTCACCAACTCTGTAGTCACGTCTACATTGCAATTTTCTAAAGCCATAATGAGAGGTTCATACCTTGGAGTTAGACCTCCCAAAAGTATTGCAGCAATAGACTTGTCCTCTATGACTACATCAATATCCGCAAGATCCTGTGCGGTTGACATAACTGCGTTAATATATAGTTCAATATTTTTGAACTCTGATAGACTCAACCTGTACAGTCTACGCTCCAAAAATAATCTTCGTCCTATTCCCTTATCTTCAAAGGCTTTTTGCAAACAAGTCCATGCCTCAGATGCAGTTTTCGCACATCTTATATGGGTTATCGCTGCACCTTCTACTGATAAGCATATCTTTGCTAATGCCTTTGCGTCTTTGCGTACCTTTGTAGAGGCAGGGGTTGTGTCTCCATCTCGGTATCCACTAATTGTTTCCCATAAATCCTCATGGATAAGGTAATTTCGCATCTTGAACTTCCAAGTCGGATATCCATCTTTTATCCTCAAACAAGGAAATGGAAAAGATGTGATCGACGCAGGGAATTTTTCATACTCGAAACATCTCCAGATTCATGTGACATTTTCAGACTATTACTATTTCCTAGTCACACAAAAATATATACAACTTTATTTTACTAAAGAACGTGAAAAAAACTAAGAACTAAGCGTTCGTGCTGATAACGTGTTGTAAATATGGTATATGTTCTTAGTAATTAAATAAAGTTAGTAAAAAGATGTTATTGACATGAGTGTTTATTTCGGACTAAAGAGAAGTAACTATGGCAAACAAAATACAATTAGTTCTAAAATAGAACATATAAAAAATAATAAGTCACGACGAAGGTTACAATCTCCAACATCATCAAATGATGATGTCTTCCTAACTCCAGTTTCTAAGCCACGGCGACTGTAGAAACTGGACAGGTATATTTAACTTGAGCTAAGACTGGGGCATCTTCTAGTCGCGCTTCGGCCCTTCGATGTGCTTACGTGACTTGTATAGCCAATTTTATTAACGAAAGTACGAGCGCAATTTGGGCACGTCAATAACCCGCCGACGTAATTATAATTAATGGACACCGATGGACGGATCTTTAGCTGGTCACGCTTCTTATCAATTCCTTACGACGCTCAGTTTCGAAGGCGTCCACCTGTAGTTGTATGAGGCGTCTCCATTCGGTACGTCGCCCTGCTAGCGCCTCCCATTCAGAGGGCTCTATATTGCATCTCTTCATATGTCTTTTCAGAACATCCTTATATCTCAAATACTGACCACCGCTTTTACGCTTTCCTTTCTGGAGTTCTGAAAGAAGATGCGCTTCGCCACTCTCCCCTCAGACATCCGCGACACATGCCCACACCAGCGCAGCTGCCGCTTCATTAGATACTCCTCAATGCCCCGATGTTCGCACGTCTTAGGATACTTGTATTCCTGACACGGTCAGACCACCGGATGTTCATAATATCTCGGGAGACATTTAAGGTGAAATCTGTCAAGTGTGCGAATGTGTTTTGCGATAGAGGATCCATGTCTCTGAAGAGTACAGGAGATTAGGCAGCACTATCAGCCTATAGACATTAATTTTGGTAGAAAGTTTCAGATCGTGCGAACGAAAAACTTTTGCGCGCGTAATCTCTACCGCAAGCCGCAGCAGCAAAGCTCCTACTGTTTATTTCAGCATCTAGGTCGCATTTGGATGTTATAGTGCTACCAAGGTATTTGAATTTTTAACACAATCCAAACTATTTCCACCGATACATATACCAGGTTGCGGGTTACCTGAGGCATTAACGACCATGACTTCGGTTTTCTTAATGCTTATTTTAAGACCGAACCTAGTACATGCACTATCCAGGCTATCCATAAGTCTTTGAAGGCCCATGGGCGTTTCAGTCACGAAACACAGGTCATCAGCGTACATAATTTCTGCTATAGGTGGCAACAGAGACTTTGGTCCTAGATCTAAGTCTGGACAAGTTAAAAGGCCACCATCACGGCAGGCTTGAGAGTTTCCTTCAGACAGCTGCTGAATGGCTTCACGAACCACAACGGCGAAGTATAGTGAAAACTTTAGGCGCCAAAACGCAGCCCTGTTTAACACCGCAGGTGACAGAGAAAAACTCCGACTGCTCATCATTAACTGTCACGCAGCAAGCCATCATCATCATGCACGTAGCCGTAACATTCTCACAAACTTATCGGGACAGCCAACAATTCATAATGATCCACAATGCTTCACGAGGAACGCTATCGAAAGCCTTTTCAAGATCCACAAAGCACAAGTACATTGGCCGATATTGTTCTCTGCTCTTCTCTCACAAGTTGACGCACTGAGAAGATGGCTTCACATGTCCCTCTTCCGGGC